>NW_015630334.1:26788-35295 GCF_001515625.1 Sinocyclocheilus rhinocerous | reverse complement strand
GCTCACCAACGGATCCTCTGCAGTGAATGGATGCCGTCAGAATGAAAGTCCAAACAGCTGAGAAAAACATCACAATCCACAAGTAATCCACATGACTCCAGTCCATCAATTAATGTCTTGTGAAGCGAAAAGCTGTTCGTTTGTATGAAACAAATCCATCATTAAGGCATTTTTAACTTTAAAGCCTACTTTAGATCATAATATTGTTTTTCCAGTGAAAAAGTCTGAATCAGGAGAGAAATATGCACAGATCAAGCACCGTTTATAAGCAAAAACAGTCCAAAACGGTGGATTTTGATGTGAGAGGACAACAGGGGATGGGCTGTTTGGACTCTCATTCTGACGGCACCCATTCACTGCAGAGGATCCATTGGTGAGCAAGTGATGTAATGCTAAATTTCTCCAAATTTGTTCAGATGAAGAAACAAACTCATCTATATCTCGGATGGCATGAGAATGAGAACATTTTCAGCAAATTTTCACTTTTGAGTGGACTATTCCTTTAACTGTTTTTTTTTTATTTTTTTTTTAAGTATGCATATTTCATGTAGTCTCTTAATTATTGCATTCATATTGCATGCCTAATAATTATTAGAAAAGTGTTGTATAATGTAGTTTTAGAAGAATAGCATGCCAACAATATATGGATTAAACTGAAAAATAAGATGCATATTTTCGTCAACTTTAATGAAAATATTTGTCACAATCTAAAAATGTGGTGGCATATGACTCATTCAACCTGACAACATTAGGTTGCGCCAACAAAAGTCGCTTTTTTTTAGGTTACCAGCTGCACAGTTTTCACTTTTTACAGAACGTCCAGATAGATTTTGCATTTATAAAAATGCATCTAACAACATAAATCCTCAGTTTTAAGAATGTTCAACGTCACCTTTTCGAACAGCAAAGTTGTGCTTTTAGGGCACAGGTTTCTGCAGCAGTTTTGTGTTACTGTGCTGCATCCTGAGTTAGTGTGTGTGTGAGAGAGAGAGAGTGTGGGGTATGTGGGAGTTTATATATGTGTGAATACAATGTCAGTCTTGGGCACACATGTTTGCTTTTGTTTCACATGACTTTCGCGTTTGCTTTTGTTTCAGCGAGCTCTGAAGTATAAGCTTACACAACCTTGCAAGTGTCCATATGATTATCACAAGATCTGTCTTCACGAATATATAGACAGAAAGTGTTAACCATGCTTTTTCTTCACATTTAAGCTGTACAGGAGAGGATGTGGTGTGTATGTATGAGTGTGTGTGTGTGTGTGTGTGTGTGTGTGGACAGGGAGAGCTATAAACTAGGCCGCACACCAAGAGAGAGTTGCCACAGGATGTGTTTATCTAAAATTGGGCCCCTCGGCTGCGCACTACCAAAGCTCAGATGTCACTTTATTTTGGACCATAAATCACTTTTAATCCCCCTTTACAGATGATAGAAAATAAACATTTGGTTGCTTTATTATTTTAACAGAACTGGATATTTACCAGCAAACAACAAAGAATTTATGATGTGAATGAATAAGAAATACTTATGAAATGTACAAAAGCCCTAAAAGGCCATACATTTTTTTTTTTTTTTACTGTAAGAGAGTTGTGCAACATATGTCTCTGGCCAGCTGCAAACCATTTAATCAGTGCATCATGCACGCATCTACATTGGCTGAAAACGACCACATGTTTAGATATGTCTTCAATGATAAAGATGTGGTCTCCTTCTCAAGTCATTTGAAAGTGGTCAAAATGGAAATTAACTTTGTATAAAAATTAAAAAGTATAAAATTCAGATTTCCTTGCATTCAATGAAACACAAGAGCTGCTGACATAGCAAAGCTATAAAAAAAATATATATATTGCATTAAATAAAATGCTAAATATATGCCTTTTTACTAGTGCTATCAGACTTTGGTATATATGTATATAACATAAATGTTTTAGGTGCATTTTTGTGGTTTCTGTAATAAGCTAAATTATATTGGTCCTGTTATTTAACACATTAACTGACATTAATATTGAGCAATACATTTGTTACAGTATTTATTAATCTTTGTTAATGTTAGTTAATATTAAATCTGCTCACTGTTAGTTAAGGTTCATTACATATAAATAGATACTTTTGATTTAATAATGTATTAGTAAATGTTCAAATTAACATTAACTAAGATTAACAAATGCTTAAGTATTTTTCATTGTTAGTTTTTGTTAACTAATGTATAACTTATGTTAACAAATGGACCCATATTGTAAAGAGGTACCCTTATTTTTAAATTAATAATTAGATAACACCATAAGTCTCCCTTCACTTTCACATGTGGTTAACTGGTGTTTTAACGAATGGAACAATTGTCACCAGCAGCGCGTTAGACAACACTTAGACAAATTTAAACACATTTAAGTAGACATGAGGGGCCAAAGAGCTGACCAGCATCACACCTAAAATAACCCTGCGTTCCTGTGAAGCGCTGCAACTGTTTTGGCCTGAGGCTCAGTGACCATAATGATGTGTTGAGAGTTTTAGTTGAAAGGTCACTATTTCTGTCACAGGTTCATCGCAAGAGATACCATTTAAGATTATTTGAGAGCTTATTGTTAAAATGGAAATAAACAACTTGCTCAAAAAGCATACATAGCTCTGAATTGAAAACGTAGGTAAGTGCTAAGATGAATTGAAAAATAAATACACAACTTTTTAAACAGAAATGCGTATTTAAAATGAATAGTGCTCCAAAAAAATGGAAATTTGCTCACCCTCGGGTCATCCAAGACATAGATGAGTTTGTTTCTTCATCTGAAGAGATTTGGAGAAATTTAGCATTACATCACTTGCTCTGCAGTGAATGGGTGCCGTCAGAATGAGAGTCCAAACAGCTGATAAAAACATCATAATAATCCACAAGACTTCAGTCCATTTCATGAAGCGAAAAGCTGCATGTTTATGATAAACAAATTCATCATAAAGACAATTTTAACACCTTTTAATGTCTTCCAGCTAAAATACACGTCCTCCATCCATATATTGCTAATAAAGGTTATCTCGTTTGAAGTGCAAACAGTTCTGACTGGAGCCTGAGCAGCACGTACCTGTACAACTGCCACACCTGAGGCCTGGGGGATAAAACATGTAGATATGGAAAATTTAATAGTTTTGTTATTTTTAAAACTTTTATGAATCTATTTTGAAGCCATTATACAAATATGATAATATATTTAATATGCATACAAAGGACATTTATGCCAGTTGATTTTTGTTTTCTTTGAAGAACGTCTAGTTGGGTGAACATTTCACTCACCACTTAAGATGGAGTAGATTGTAATTTGCCAATGCTTATAATTTTCTCTGTGAAATATCATCACAATAGCATACAAAATATGTGTTTGTTTATTTATTGAGCTGGTCAAATCTGTACCATTTATCTAAGCACTCACTATGTGATCTATTTACGCACTGTATACAATCTTTTAATAAAAGCATTATGATTAAAACAGTAAGAGTTCATCGGTGGCTGTTTTAATGCAGAAGAAGAGCAGCATATTGAACAGCAAGCAGCTTCAGGTCTGGAAGTATGTGACGGTATATTCTGAATAAATGGATGAATTAATTGTTTTAGCTTTGCACACTTAAGACCATTAGTGTAGAGAGATAAACTAGACGCAAATAAATATTTCTGTCCCCATTTACAACAATTATGAAAGAAGGTTTTAAAAGCATTAAGACAGAATAAACATATTTTGAATGGCCATCAATGGAGAAAGATGCTTAATGGTGTAGTTTCGGTATCTACCAGCAGGGGCTGCCAAGCAGGTCAAATAACACTTGAAGAAAAGTTATCATCGTTAGTTTTCTCCGTCTGTCAAAACCTGGTCGTGTGGTTGCAGTTACGATTTGCGGGAAGGATAATGACCCTGGGGTTGAATGTGTGACGCACTCAGATCCTGAACCATTACAACACTGCCTCGATGCTTCTTAGCTTACTGCAATTCTGTAGGCTACATCAAGAATACCCAAACATTTCACATTAGAGTGCAAAGACAACTTAAACTTGTGCAGTAATACTTCAACTACTTAATACTTCATGGAATTATTTTTTTCAAGAATAATACAATGCACTTGGAACAAATGTTTTTCGTGTAAAATAGATTTATTGTTTCTGTATAAGACAGCATGGACATGAAATTCCTTTAATAATAATAATAATAATAATAATAATAATAATAATTGCGTACTTTTTGTGCAAACTACTGGTACACTTAAGACCATTAGTGTAGAGAGATAAACTAGACGCAAATAAATATTTCTGTCCCCATTTACAACAATTATGAAAGAAGGTTTTAAAAGCATTAAGACAGAATAAACATATTTTGAATGGCCATCAATGGAGAAAGATGCTTAATGGTGTAGTTTCGGTATCTACCAGCAGGGGCTGCCAAGCAGGTCAAATAACACTTGAAGAAAAGTTATCATCGTTAGTTTTCTCCGTCTGTCAAAACCTGGTCGTGTGGTTGCAGTTACGATTTGCGGGAAGGATAATGACCCTGGGGTTGAATGTGTGACGCACTCAGATCCTGAACCATTACAACACTGCCTCGATGCTTCTTAGCTTACTGCAATTCTGTAGGCTACATCAAGAATACCCAAACATTTCACATTAGAGTGCAAAGACAACTTAAACTTGTGCAGTAATACTTCAACAATATGGAATTATTTTTTTCAAGAATAATACAATGCACTTGGAACAAATGTTTTTTCGTGTAAAATAGATTTATTGTTTCTGTATAAGACAGCATAGACATGAAATTTCTATAATAATAACAATAATAATAATTGAATACTTTTTGTGCAAACTACTGGTCTCTTCCACGCCATTATCATATTCATTTTTATAAATGTACAACTTAATTTAGGTGATATGGTCCACAAGAATGATTATTAAATAAATGCACATTCAACGTCTGTAAAAATAATAATAATAAAAAAAAATTGTCATGTAAAAAAAAAAATCGCCAGTGAGTGGGATACATGAGTTTTTTTGTTTTTTTTTTACGGTCTGGACGAGTAGACGAAAAGTTGCCGACAGTCAAAAGGCAGTCTGCAGATTTTGAGCAAATGACATTTCACTGACGGGCTTTTATTGAATACTTTTTGTGCAAACTACTGGTCTCTTCCACGCCATTATCATATTCATTTTTATAAATGTACAACTTAATTTAGGTGATATAGTCCATAAGAATGATTATTAAATAAATGCACATTCAACGTCTGTAAAAAAAAAAAAAAAAAAAAAAAGTGTCATGTAAAAAATTAAAAAATAAATCGCCAGTAACTGGAATACAGGACTTTTTTTTTTTTTTACAGTCTGGACGAGTAGACGAAAAGTTGCCGACAGTCAAGAGGCAGTCTGCAGATTTTGAGCAAATGACAAATTTCACAGACGGGCTTTTTTTTCTAGCTTCAGACTATAATTCCATACTCAAGAGCATATGAAAAATTTTTTACAGTTTGAGCCGACTGTACATGACATTGTTTGATGTTTCATGCCTCTCCTAACAACACGGTTTAGTGTATTTTATTTAATGTATGGTTTCGTTTAGTGTATGATGTTCCGTTTTTCTCTGTAACCACTTACAAAGTTGGCAAACGTACGATGCCTAGTGTTTAAAACGGCGTTCCCACACGAGAGAGGGAACAACAACATCTGCAGTGATCGCACACGCTCAAAAAGTAAATGGCATAACCTATCCAGTCTCTATATTCATAATTACTCGGGCTACTTAAGATGTTAAGCCTAAAGAGAAAACATATGGGAACAATACTTCCGGAACCTGAACCGCTGAGAAAGGGCACCCGTCAGTATCGCACTCACAACGACTAAAGAGATTCGCATTCGTTGACTTCTGACACTCGCTCCTCCTGGATGTTGTGGATAGTGAAAGGACATGCTCCTGGTGGTTTCACAATGTCGTCTTCTTGGTCGTCTCCACCCAATTTCCAGTTAGCACTGTCTTTGAGAGATTCCTGGAGCTCCAGTCCCACTTGGAGGGTCTGCAGGTGATGCTGTTCCTGCGCGCTGCACGGCGGAAGAGGCACGGGATATGTGCTGTGGAAGCGTCTCAGGTCGACTCGAAACGCCCCTTTCTCCAGTGTCATGCACGGCTCAAAACGGGCTCCCCACTCGATCTCCGTCTCGATGTAGGAAGTCTTCGCCTGGCACATCATTCCTGTCAAAATAAAGTTGCCAAACGATCTAAGAAAACACTACGTCCACAAGATGGCGCTGTGCTGTAACAAATCGTATTGGTCTTAAACTGGCGTGGTTTCTCCACTTCTGTAGTTTTAATGTAATTTTATTTAATTTTTTTGTTAAGAGTTTATTTTTCCCATTGTTTCACATTACTCTCATGATAATTCAGCACACATATCTGCCCAAATTCTCATTACTTTTGACTTTTAGTTATTTCGTTAGTTTTCATTGCTGTAATCGGTGTTGTTGGATAAAACTAAAAATGTAAATTCTGTAACTGAAATCAATCTGAAATAAAATATAAATATTACATGAAATTAGAAATGATGCCTTAGAAACTAACAAAAATAAAGTTGACGTAAAAAAAATTTCATTAAAGCTTAATTCAAAATATATAAAAATTTTACTGAAAAATATAAAAATAAAGGTACATTTAAATATTAATGAATACTATAAGAGTTTACACATAACACTTAAATAATAATATGTCTATGTATACTGCTATTTATAGTACAACAAATACTACTCAAATAAGTTCTTGGCAGGTTTTTGTAAGATTCACTGGTGGCAAATGATTTTTCAGTTTAATTTATTTTACATATATGCTTTGTTTGGTTTCAAACTCCCCACTTCTCAACAGCCCAGTGGGGAAGTGAATAAAATATACCAACTAATAAAAATGTTTCTTGTTTTCTTGCATTCATAGTTCTTTAAAATGCCATATTTGCTTGTCATGGCAAGACATTTGGGTCAACAGGTAAAGTGGGCTATGATTGTGAACACACCTGTTGCTTCCACAATGCCCTCCAAGATGACAATAATCTCAAACTGTTGCTTCCGCAGCTGCTCCGGCCCAAGCTCCCAGAAAGGACTGCTGGAATCGATGGTGTGTTGAATGACCTGCGGCTCCACCAGGAACAGACGGTCAGAGCCACTCTCGTAGCCCAGGTCGATCTCAGACTGCTCCAGCGGGAGAAATTCCCCCTCTGACGTCTGCCGAGACTTGATGAGTTTAGCGCGTACTTTGGCATCCACCATGTGGCTCTCACGCAGATCGCCGAGACGGAACACAAGGCAAAGACGGTCATCACGGTAGGCCACAACACAAGTACGGCTGAAAAGAAGTGTTTCTGCGCGCTTCTTGGGACGCGAAATTTTGACTAACATGCAGCCCACCATAAGGGCATCAATCATGGAGCCCACAATGCACTGCGCCATGACCAAAAGCACACCTTCGTAGCAGCGTGGCGAGACCGTGTGAGCACCGTAGCCAATAGTCTTCTGTGTTTCTACTGAGAAGAGCAACGCTGACACAAAGCCATCTATATTGGGGTAGCAAACATCAGCGTCACCAGGAACTTCAAGATCTCCACGCAAGAATGCATTTAGCGAATAAAGCCCTGCGAAAATAAACCAGGTGACTGCATAGCACATCATAAACACAAAAAGAAACCATCTATACTGAAGATCTACAAAAGACGTGAAGATGTCAGCCAGGAATCGTTCTCTCTCAGCCATATGTGCCAAGTCTACCCTACACTTCCCATCTTTGGAGATGTAACGGCATTGTTCGCGATGCTCCGGTGGACAAGTAGGAGTCTGCACATTCTCGCTCTCTATTAGCTTGTTGCGTGCTTTAGGACTGCACTCTATGTCCCGTACAGGTGTGCAGAGAGCACTGCGGGATGGGGTGCTGCACAGAGGGCTTGTGTTTGGACTTGCCATGTTGGGAACGCTAAGAGCATGGCGGCAACATGGACGAATGTTCGGCTCACGTAAAGAGCAGCGCCGCATTAGTGCCAGCTCAGCCTCAGTGGGGGCACAGATACTGGGTCTCTGGCCACGCATGTACCCACGCTGAGGGCTGTAGGGCAAATCCGTAGTGCTCTTGTGGCGCCGAATGGACACGCTTGGTTTGGAGGCCTGGTTTGGCATAATGTCTGGCAAAGGAAGGGAGTTGCCACCTGTTGAATCGGGGCGATTATCGCTTTGAGGGAGAATCTGGAATAGAACATAGAGATGATGACATAAATGTCAACATTTTTCGATTTTTTGCATTTCTTAGCAAAACCATATAAGGGAGTATGGAGTAAGTCGCTGTAGCGACTTTTACCATTGCACTGGAGTTTTAGAGGATTCAAGGTTCAGTCAAACCTTAGAAACCTTGTTAAAGGGGTCATATGATGCGATTTCGATTTTTCCGTTCTCTTTGGAGTGTTACAAGCTCTTGGTGCATAAAGAAGATCTGTAAAGTTGCAAAGTCTAAAGTCTCAAA
>NW_015630334.1:2052-26778 GCF_001515625.1 Sinocyclocheilus rhinocerous | reverse complement strand
GGGCATAGAGGAGAAACAATAATGTACAGTATGTGGAAAATAATGTGTTTTTTTAACCTTAAACTGCATAAACACATTTCATTACACCAAATACACAAAATAATGTTCTTTTTAGCAGCATCATATGACCCCTTTAATTAGTTTGAATGACACAAGGAATATTATATTTACATTTAGTCATTTAGCAGACGCTTTTATCCAATTCCAAAGCGACTTACAAATGAGGACATATATATTATAACGTTTAAATTATGCAAAGCATGGAAGATGATTCAACCATGAAATGCATACTGACATCAATTGCGACTTTTTATCTCACAATTCTGACTTTTTTTACAGAATTATATTGTGAGATATAAACTCAAAATTGCAAGATGTTTACTCACAATTGCGAGATATCAACTTGCAATTCTGAGAAGACTAGTCAGATTTGAGAGATAAGTCACAATTACCTTTTTATTTTTTATGCTGTAGCAAAATCTAAAGTATACATTGGGCATAATGATAACTATGTTAGCGTCCACACCAGCATTCTGTTTATTTTAAGCACAGACTGCAGTTTTGTCATCCTCTGCTTTAAAGGCAGAGTAAGGGATTTCTGGTAGCCAATGTTTATATTTGAAATCACCAAAACAAACACGCCCCTACCCCAAAAGGGTCTTGCCCCTATTTTGATAGCTCCGCCCCACATATATACGTACGCAACCCAGGCAACGATTCGTTCTGTGAAACAAAGCAAAACCAATGTTACACTGTGTCTACGGACGTGAGCGGCGCGGTGCAACAAATCCCCGACAGAAAACTGCTGTCGGGTTCTATTTATGACGTGCTGACAATGTTGTTTGATCGCGTCCAGTGTAGGCAGACTTTAGTTGTTGTAGACACGGTGTTACTCACCTATTGAGAAGAAACAAAGCAACCTCGGCGTCCGATCGCAGGCCTCCGCTCCTTGTGTTCTCTCCAGCGCTGGAAAGCTGATCCGATATTTACACGGGTCCTACTTCTTGCCTTATCGTTCCGCAGACGTTTTCCTCTTTTGTTTTTTATCCGCCATCTCTATCTTTCTGTCGCTCGGCTAATGTCCGTCCCATGCACTGAAAGCTCTCTCCTCCACATCACGAGTAGACACGCCCCTTATTGCTGATTGGCTACAAGTTTGTTTTGTGATTCGGCCCGATCAGTTTTCTAAAGTGTTTTTGAAAAATCACTTACTCTGCCTTTAAATGCTTGTGCTCTTTAAATTTGGGTGGATTGTGACTGTCAATGTTTTATCATTTATTAACTGTAAAAAAAAATTCTGAAAGTGATTCTAACAATATTGTTCCTCTGTGTTATTGTTATAGCTGTGGTGTCGATATTCTCATGCAATTAAAACGATTATTAAAAGGTTATAGTTATCATTATAGTTTTCGTCCTTCCTGTGAACAGGACTTTACAGTGATTATCAGTTGTTAGGGTCTTAAATTCCATTATAAAAATTATTGTATGACTTCAGAAGACTTATGTCATATGGACTCCTTTATATTTTATATAAGCAGTTTATATTTCCTTTAGAGCTGCACAAAAGAATGAAAACGGGTTCTGAATGACTTCATGGGACAGTTCAACCAAAAATCAAACCTCTGTCCCCATTTACATTCAAAACCTGCGTGACTTTCTTGTGAAAATAGTTTGAAAACGAAATTGGGTCCCATTGACTCATTGTATGGACGATAAAGATTTTACTGAGAAATTACTTGTTTCACAGAAGAAAAGTCATACTGGTTTGGAACTGCATGAGGGTAAATGATGACAGAATTTCTTCTAAAGAATGGGTTAAAATTATTATGACAACAAATAAAAGTGATGTTTCAACATGAGGGTGTGTTGATAAAATCTACCCACTGTAGGAATATACAACTGATGGCGCACTCCATCTCCAGGTTTACACAACACAACACAGCTGGATTTGGGATTTAAATTGTTGATTGTGGCTGGTCTGGTCCTGGCATCATCTTGCGTCGGCCCCGAGGTGCCTCTGCCTTCTTCAACAGGAGCGCTTCTGACTCCACTCAGCATGATTGAGAAAATGGCACTACTTTACGCTAGTGAGGTGAAGCTGGATCCAAAACGTGCCAAAGAGAAGAGATTGTCATATATTTCTATGTAGTATTAAATAATTTAAAAAAATACTTGTACAGAATCACTGTTGTGTTGATAAAATCTACCCACTGTAGGAATATACAACTGATGGCGCACTCCATCTCCAGGTTTACACAACACAACACAGCTGGATTTGGGATTTAAATTGTTGATTGTGGCTGGTCTGGTCCTGGCATCATCTTGCGTCGGCCCCGAGGTGCCTCTGCCTTCTTCAACAGGAGCGCTTCTGACTCCACTCAGCATGATTGAGAAAATGGCACTACTTTACGCTAGTGAGGTGAAGCTGGATCCAAAACGGGCCAAAGAGAAGAGATTGTCATATATTTCTATGTAGTATTAAATAATTTTAAAAAATACTTGTACAGAATCACTGTTTACGTGTAATTAGAAGCACTTCAATGTACAAAATGTTACTTATTTATTTATTTTTTAATAAATGAAAAATATATGAACTGGGTGTGAACAAAAGGAAGGATAGGCTTAAAGAAAGCAGACAGACAGTCTGCTCTAAGCTTCTTCATCCGCTGGCTCAGCAGGATTGAGTCCTCTGCTTCAGGAAACAGTCATTAATATGCTTACATGAGCCTCCAATAAACTCTACTCTGATGACAAAGGCATTACAAAGGTTTAACTCATGATTGCTTAGTTCAATAGTTTATCAAGACATTGAACTGATAAACGCATCCAATGCTCCATTTTTTTCTTTTAGATAATGTGATTGCTAAAAGGCAAAACCCCCTACATCAACTAGTAAAATTCTGCCAAATTCACACTGCAAAGGTGGCAGAGAAGCTCTTCTGAAGTAGAACTAAATATGTCTTTACACAGTCGAGATAAGGCTGCTCTGTGCCTGCTCAAAATTCAGTGTAAAGGCGCATAAAAGTCAGACTAAATTATGCCTGCTCAGTCCCACTTCAGCCCCTAGTATCGAAGTATACAATTGTAATTGCTGTGTAAATGCATTTATGCCATCTCTGAGCAGCATTAAACAGTCTGTGTAATGACACTTAAATGCCACTTTAGAAGCGCCTCTATGCCACCTTTGCAGTTTAAAACTGCAATCAGGTGTCTCTTTACACAGACTGTTTAATGCTGCTCAGAGGTGGCATTTACACAGCTGTGATAACCATACAGCTTGATGCTAGTGGCTGGTCAGGTGGGCTGGCATTATTTAATCAGGCTTTCATGTGGCATTACATCTTTACCCAGAATTTTGAGCAGGCACAAAGCAGCCTTAACTCAGCTATGTAAAGATGCATTAAGTGTCTTCACAGACTGTTTAATGCTGCTCAGAGGTGGCATAGTTGCATTTACACAGCAATTACAACTGTATGATTTAATACTAGGTGCTGAGGTGGATCAGAGCAGGCGTAATTAAGCCTGGTTTTTATGCAGCATTGTCTACACCGAATTTTGAGCAGGCACAGAACAGCCTTAACTTGTCTATGTAAAGATGCCTTAATTAATCAATTAAATATATATATTTTTGTACAATGGCATCAATAAATAAATATGAGAGCACAAAGCACTTTAAAAAAGGAAAATAAAATCAAGTCAAGACTTTATGTGACTTCTAGCTATTTTGACCAAGGCTATTAGAATAGAGCATTTTTATAACTTTTTCTTGTTCCCCAAAAACATGAAGAAAAAAATAAGTTAGTCTTACCTAGGTAGTGTGAATGATTCCAGCAACAGCACTGGGCAGCTGGTCTCACATGCAAGTTCCGAGAATATCCTGGATGTCTCGACTGTGGACATCAAAGTTAATCATGATCAGTTTATAGTAATCCAGGTGTCTCAACAGACTACAGCAGAAAGGACAGATCAGTAATGTCATATCGCCCTTGGCATAATGAGCATGATTAGCTCTGTCAGATTACACCGTTTTGAGGTAAGGGAGACTGAAAAAATAAGATGAAAACAATATCAAAAGCATGAACTTGATGATCTTAACGTGTTAAGAGAAAAATACCTTATATAAATATAAAATATCAGACTTTCATTGTTGTCATTGTTTACACATTATCTGGGAATGATACTTTCTCAAGAGTAATCACTGTCTAAAATGGAGGGTTTATAGGGTGCCGAGCTGACAGGTTCGGTTCACCGTAACGATACGCCCCGTTTTTATAGCATCAAATTACTAGCTAAAATCAAACTGATCACAAAAGCGAACAATTGAACATATATATTAGTGTGATAACAACTATCTTAAATGACCAAAACCATCTTTCGGAAAATTGTATTGGAAGTATAATTAATTTGTTTTATTTTGACACAAGTCCCATTCGTTTACATGGAGAGGGCGGGGTTTATGACCTGTACAAAGAGGCCGCAGTAGAGGTCTGCGCAGGACTGTTTTTTTTAGTCCTGCTCCAGCAAGGTTATATTCTTTACTCTTTGTTCACCGGCTGTCCGCTTAGAACATTTTTCTTCCCTACTAAATTTAAATATCTCGTTTCCAGAATCTCACATTTAAATTTCCGCTACTGAAAGAAAGAGAGATAGGCTGACAAATAAAAGTGTAGTCTGCACAAAATTGTGTTATTTTATTCGTCTTGTCAAGAGTCTTGAATTTATTGACTTTGACTTGAATTTATATGAATTATCTTAAGACACAAAATTCGTTTAATATTTTATGCAACACAGTAGGAAAAAAAGTGTCAGAGAAAAAAATGTTGTACAAAAATTTTATTTCTTATTTTTATTCGTCTTGTCAGGATACAATTCGTTTATCATTGACAACACAATAGGGAAAAAGTGTCGCAGAGAGAAAAATGTAGGTTGTACAAAAATAGCCTATTAGCTATTTTTATTGGTCTTATCAAAATACTTAATTCGACATTTTTCTGTTAACACAGTAGGAAAAGTGTTGCAGAGAAAAATAAATAAATACGACATCTTTCATTTAAAATTATAGGCTAAGCAAAATATAAACAAAACCGAGTTGAACGTCCTTCAAGGACAGCGCATCCACACTTTGCTCCATCCTTATTCTGCTCTGTCACTATGGGAAGTTCGGATCATTTTACCGACTCGCACTTTTGAGTCTCGTTCAGCAAAATGAACGAATCTTTTTTCCGAGTCATTTCGTTCATTTTAGCAAAATATCATTAAAATGGGAATGCAGACCTCTAGCCCGCAGCTTCACTTTCCAGGACGTGTGAGGCACACCCGGGTATGAACGTGCAATGGGAGTCAAGCCCGTATTCCTTACCAGTAACCATAGCGACAGTGACCTTAAACTTTATCCCATGCAGCATGGAAATAATAAAAAGCATTTTATAAGCTTTCTGAATCTTACCAAAGTAAAAATCAAAGATGGCGACGTCCAAAAAACTGAAAGTCGTATCACTTTCTGACACGACAATAGTCCAATCGAGCCGCGAGTTCATTCGTCAAATCTTCTTTAACCAACAGCAGCTTTTAAATTTGGGTGGAGAGCGGAGCATTTGATCAAATCAAAGATGGCGACGTCCATAAAACTGAAAGTCTTATCACTTTCTGACCAGAGTCCAATCGAGCCGCGAGTTCTTTCGTCAAATCTTCATTAACCGACAGCAGCTTTTATATTTTGGTGGAGAGCGGAGCATTTGAATCGCGCGAAAAACACAAAACTGACGGGAGCGGCTCCGCTCCGGTGGAAAACTGACGGGATCTAAAACTTTCAGATGACACGCAGCTCATTTCTCTGTCACTGTAAGTTACCGAAAACACGTAACACACGGTAGATGCGCGTTTGTGCGGCAGAGCGGCTCCCTCTCGCGCTGTATATGGAAGGCCAAAAGGGTCAAAAACACGTGAATTTTAACGCGTCAACAACGGGTTAAACACGTGTATTTCACGCGTAAACAACACGTATTTAACACGTTAAATACGCGTTGTGTACGCGTGAAAAATCAGTGCGTTAAATACGTGTATTCAACGTGTTAAATACGCGTGAAATAGGCTACACGTGAAATACATGTTAAATACGGGTTAAAAATCAGTTTGAATGGGTCAGTGTCATTGGCTGCTGAAAACCTGGGTCAAACCATTTCTGTGAGCTTAAGGGGGTGTACCATTCATAGACTAGGATACCACCATGTAACATGCTATAGACATAACACGGGATATATATACATAGAGTAAATGAGGCATTAAATCATGAACACCTGAAGGTGAGTAAAAAATGAGTAGCCATAGAAACAAATGAGAATACAGACATGACAGAAACTGAACTAAACTGAAACATAACTGACACCATTAACAAAAAAACTTTTCAAATTACACAGGGCTGTTCAATGATTAATTGTGATCAATCGTGTCCAAAATAAAGTCTTTACATAATATGTGTGTGTTCTGTGTATAATTATATATATATATTTTTACATCTAGTGACGTATTCACTTTTGTGTTGTCTGTATTGTGTATTGTGGTATGGTTTCTCTCTCTCTCTGTGTCTCCTGCTTCTCTGGCTTCTTCCACTCTGGCAGGTAGCTGATTGCCCTTTCCAGCTGCACCTGCTTACCAGCTGAGAGAGAAGCAGTATAAAAGCTGAGCAGAACGTTCAGAAGATTAGAATCTTTCTCCAAAGCGTGAGCTGTGTTCTGCTTAATCCAGTTGTTGAAGCTGTGGCGCATCCTTTGGGGATCTGTATATGGTTAACATTTTAACCCTTTGGTTTAAAAAGCTGTTGCTTTAGTTACTTGTTTTCTATTGAACGCTTTAGTCCAGGGGCCCGTTCTTCGTATGTTGCTAACTCATTTAGCTGGATTGGATTGTTGATGATTTGGCATGATCTTGGATTGTTTGGTTCTTCGAAGCTCATCCCAGAGTTGCTGTCATGGCAACAGGTCCAAAAGCTTAAACCTGCTCGGGAGCAGGTTTATTTCATGTAAACAGGATTAGATTGCATCTTTTTAAGCAGAATTTATACTTAAAATCTGTCCGCTACTTTATTACAAGAGTACCCTACTAATCCAGGGACAATAATTTTAAATAATTTAAAAAAATAAAATAATGTCGTGTAGTCTTCAATACTATAGACACAGCCAGTTTTACTCACTGAAGGATTTATTTGTCATAAAATTATTACTTTATAATTGTATTCGAGTCTTACACAAATGCTATACAGATAATGTAGAGTCATGTATCTAGTGACGTATTCACTTTTGTGTTGTCTGTATTGTGTATTGTGGTATGGTTTCTCTCTCTCTCTGTGTCTCCTGCTTCTCTGGCTTCTTCCACTCTGGCAGGTAGCTGATTGCCCTTTCCAGCTGCACCTGCTTACCAGCTGAGAGAGAAGCAGTATAAAAGCTGAGCAGAACGTTCAGAAGATTAGAATCTTTCTCCAAAGCGTGAGCTGTGTCCTGCTTAATCCAGTTGTTGAAGCTGTGGTGCATCCTTTGGGGATCTGTATATGGTTAACATTTGAACCCTTTGGTTTAAAATTACTAATCATCAACAACAGGTGCGTTCGAAGAACCGAATTAGCCAGATCCTGATTAGCCCGATGATATCATCTTGGATGTGACATTTAATCTCGGATGTAATAAGCAACATACGAAGAACGGGCCCCTGCTAAACACTTAAGCTAAGAGTTTTGCTGTGACAAAGTACCCCATTTCTTTTTAAGCTGTTACTCATCTGATTGTTTGTTTTGGTTTCAATTATTGTTTGGGAACTGTAGGAAGGTGTGCGCCATTTTATTTTGTAATCCCGCTTTCTTCTGGTTTGTGGCTAGATAGGAAGTGAGCGTACATTGTTGTTGATTTTCTTTTCTTTGAGACTTAGTAAGAATTTAACTCCCAAGTTAGACTGAAATTTTGTTTGTTATTTTGGCATTGCCCCCTTCTGAAGCCTTTGTTTCCCTCTTAAGTTGTACTTTTTGTTCCAAAGAAACCAGGCTATGCTTAGCTAGCCTTAAATAAATCTGTTAAAAAGAGATCTTGTTGTGGTGCTGTGGCAGGGCCCAGACAAATGTTCTTTAAATGCTTAATATGTTACGTTCTGGTAAAACAGACCCCTAGACACTCGTAGGACGTAACTACATATATATATATATATATAAAAAACACAAACACACATGTATACATACGATTAATCGTTGAACAGCCCTATTCCAATAGAACCAATTGACAGCAAGCTACTGTTGCAGAATATTAATTACGGTTTGCAGTGCATCAATAGCCGGACTACCAACAGGTCCTGCAAGAATGTCCACATCCTGCAGTTGTTGCATCTGTGCCTGGGTTGGACTGAATTGGTTAGCAGGAACTGTAACAACTTCCTGCCAATCCACAGCAGGAATTGCACCATCTTGAGCAGGTCTGAGTCCAAAAATCTCTGCCATGGCAGTGAGTGATGATGTTTGCCTCTGAAGACATCCTCTGACAAACATCTGATATGGTGTGTGGTGACCAGCAGTGCGCAATCCATGATTGTTCCACTGTTCCCTGAAAACCTCCAAGTCCCGGTTAATCCGGGGAATGTACACATGATGCAGTGCCCACATGTGTCGCTCGTTGGTACAGTCAATGATTCCATCACTCTCGAGAAAGGAGAAAAGCTGGTGGTACACATTAGTCATACCCCGCCAAAGATCTCCCCAAAGTCTCTCGATCCTCTGATTGTGCACACTTCTACCACGGATGGCACTTCCTCTCTCAGATCCATGATAGATGTTCATAAACAAACAAACTGTATTGTTTTCTCCTCCGTGGTCACATCTTACTCGAGATGGAACCCCATACCTAGCTGTGGCTTGAACAAACTGGTCAAACACTGTGCCAGCCCTGTTGTTGTCAGAAGCTTGCAAAAATACAACAAGTCTGCTGAAGCCACAGATTCCCCCATGGATCACTATTCTCCACCTAAAGATGAAACAAAAATGAGACAAATTTTATTTGTCTTCTGTGTTATGATTAAATAAATGAATTCGGGCTTCTATGCTTACACATGGCAGAAATGTAGGGTCACAGTAAAAGAGTATTTTCTATATAAATGTAATGTCACTGAATCAATATTATTAATAATACTAAACCAACAGAAACATCTCAATTACAAGTGCCATAACAGGAGGACATTAGTCACCTTAATTTACAAAAGCCATTTACAGTTCAGGGGCAAAGCACATTAGGAAAAATTTATATTAACTTGTGTTGTGCCTGTGCAGGATCTGTGCTTGGTTATTCTGATCTTATCATGGTTAATCAGATTCACCAGTCACTCACACTAGTGAAAGTTTTTTTCACATTTGCACTCACAAATGTGAGTGATATACGTGCACTGTAGAGCCCTGGAAATTATGCATGTAAGTAATGTAATCCATTTATCATCCACATCTACCTGATCAGCTTGTGGTTCCCATCTATGTGCCACAGAGAGTTGGGACCTGCAACACTGTAGGTTCTCCGGTGCAGTCGATGAGATAGTGCTCTGTGTGCAGCTCCGGCTGGGTTCACTCGGATCAAACTCTCTCTCACTCTCTTCCGTTGCACTCGTACACCCATAGCAGCTAGTCTGGCCCGAACAGCATTAGATCCGATTTGTTCATTTTCTCCAACCAACTGCCGAACTGTTGTGTTATTTCGCCTTTTCACTCACACTAGTGAAAGTTTTTTTCACATTTGCACTCACAAATGTGAGTGATATACGTGCACTGTAGAGCCCTGGAAATTATGCATGTAAGTAATGTAATCCATTTATCATCCACATCTACCTGATCAGCTTGTGGTTCCCATCTATGTGCCACAGAGAGTTGGGACCTGCAACACTGTAGGTTCTCCGGTGCAGTCGATGAGATAGTGCTCTGTGTGCAGCTCCGGCTGGGTTCACTCGGATCAAACTCTCTCTCACTCTCCTCCGCTGCACTCGTACACCCATAGCAGCTAGTCTGGCCCGAACAGCATTAGATCCGATTTGTTCATTTTCTCCAACCAACTGCCGAACAACTTCATCAAGTTCGGCCTCCGAAAGGTGTGCATACCTCATGATATCAGATAAGTTGAACCTCCTAGAAGAGAACTTCATTTCAGTGTATTTGCATTTCACTGAACATGACCATGATACAAAAACAACTTCTGATAACAACAGCAGCAAAACAACAATTGCAGCATCAGTAATAACTACACCTTGAAAAGAAAAAGTTTGACATTATTAAATAATATTAAAACAGTTGTACACTTCTGTTGTGGTGTGATTTCGAAGACCACAGTGAAAACACATATTTTACATAACAGTAAAATGTGTTATCCTCAAGACACCATTTTAATCTTGTTTTCTCCTCAGTAGTAAACTAAGCCACACACTATTGAGTTTGAATGCAACCAAATGGCCATTGGTTTTCATGCTCAAAATGATCCAAATCTGTCTCCTAAATAGCATGTCTGGCTTGTACATGTGTCCTAAGTTATTTAAAATACAGTTTATTTGTTAACAGCAGCCAGATCAAATACATATTGCATATATCATGATAGTTAAATTAGCTTCTGCTTTATTCAAAATAAGTTAATTTACTGCTGGCAAACTAATAAAATTCATAGACAAACATGACTGGGCAGATGTCAGTAAAACAAAGGAAGAACACTTGTTCTATTACATGGATACAAATGTATCAGACAGGCTATGTCATAGCAAGTGACATGTCCTCTTTCTGGTCTCCTTGGAGAACAGATTTACCAAAAATAACAATTTGAAGACCTAGAGATGCCCACTGCAGCTTAAAATGAGCAGTGTCTACCTATTTCTCTAAACATATATTAAAAAAAAAAAACTATTAAAAAAATTAGCACTGCAATGAGGAAAAAAAAAAGTTATTGTGTATGGAACTGTTGTTCATACTACCTCAGTCTCCGTTTAACTGTACTGACTGATACTTCCTGGACTTCAGCCATCTGGGAAGCTGTAAATCCACATGAGAGCAGGAATCTCATTTGTTCTTTGGTGATACGGTAGCTGGATCGCCCAAAATCACCTGCCTGGACCAATGGGGCTTGATACCCAAAGGTACCTAATGTCAGCAAAACACATTTCAGCCATTATCCAAAGATCTGAATTACCATCTATCCCTGCATCTGATATTTTACCTTGATCTTCAAATTCAAAAAGTTTTTTTTTTCTCTTAATCTAAATTAAAAAATTACATGCCTTTTTTATAATCTCTCTTATTTTGTTAAAATTATTCACATTTTCACAGATTCTGCAAGGGGTTCCCAAACTTTTGCATGGCACTGTACATACAGGAATCTCATTTGTTCTTTGGTGATACGGTAGCTGGATCGCCCAAAATCACCTGCCTGGACCAATGGGGCTTGATACCCAAAGGTACCTAATGTCAGCAAAACACATTTCAGCCATTATCCAAAGATCTGAATTACCATCTATCCCTGCATCTGATATTTTACCTTGATCTTCAAATTCAAAAAGTTTTTTTTTTCTCTTAATCTAAATTAAAAAATTACATGCCTTTTTTATAATCTCTCTTATTTTGTTAAAATTATTCACATTTTCACAGATTCTGCAAGGGGTTCCCAAACTTTTGCATGGCACTGTACATACATTTCTACTGTCTCACACACTTACATTCTCCTTTCACCTACATGCATTTCTACTCTCACACACACTTACATTCTCCTTTCACCTACATGCATTTCTACTCTCTCACACACTTACATTCTTCTTTTGTGTTATGCAGAAGAAGAAAAAATCATACAGGTTTTGAATGACATGAAGGTGAATAAATGATGAAAATGAAAGGAAACCATTTTAATTTTTTGACTGAACTATACCTTTAAAGTTTTACTGACTGGTAAGAAATGGCCCACAGTATGAATAAAAGTCAGTACCTTCTTCAGTTGACAAAGCTGTTTGCACAAGTTGAATAAATTCGCTCACTAATGGGAGAAGTTCATCAGCATCATTAAGATGGAGAATCCTCCCTCTTGCCCATCTTATGCTCCTCTCAAGGGTTTCCAGTCTAGGGAATTAGCACAACACAATGGGACACAAACAAATCTAAATTACAATCTAAATATTACATCTAATATTCCATTTTTTTTAATGGGAATGTAACATTTACAATCTCTATATCCATTTAAGCACAGCTGAGAACAAGACTGTTTATAACTCCAAACTTAATTTTTACAAGCAACTAGGTTGTACAAGTGCAGAATTCTGACCCCGCCAAATTATTACCCCCCCTAGCATTGGTAGGTTTAGGATTAGGTGTGGGAGAGGGGTTAGGATTGGGGTAGTGTTAGGATTGGACAATCAGGTACCAATGTCGAGGGGTGTAATAATTTTGGCAGGGAGTCGAAATTCATCACAACACCGGCACGCAAGAAAAAGTGAGGGTATGCTCAAAGTCCCTTTCAAGGATAGTCTGTTTACTCGGCGGTCATATTTGCAAGGCATCCATGCAGCTATTTCGTGCATACAAGACAAAGTATGGGGGGGTGGAGATTCCTGAAATCTGAAAAACTTCTTGGCGAACTCACAATAACATATTTCAAATCAGCAACAAAATCTGACATTAAATGTCCCATAAATGTTGTTTCTTAAGCTCAAACAGTTTACAAATCTTATTTTATTTTTTATTTAGACGAGCCAATGCGCAGGTGCAGTCCTAAACGCGAGTCTCATGTTTCTATGGGAACCAGAGTTTCTAAAGGAAGCTGCAGTGACTTAATGTCTATCAATCAGCGATTGGCTCTTTTATTTAGGCGGGACCTGTTTTTATACAGTCTATGGGCGGGACGTTTTCCGCCATATTGCGCGGATTTAAATCCCAGAATTCTGAGAAATAAAAGTCAGAATTGTGAGTTAAAAAGTCACAATTACCTTTTTTTATTTAGTAGCGGAATCAAGCTTCCATAGCTTTAGCTATGCACTGATGTTTCAACATATAAATACGTAAATTGCGATATTGAATCATTAAATGTATACTAAGCAGCGTGGTCATTAAACACAGCATACCAGGCCAAACATGCTTGTAGTAGTCATTCATTCTTTCGGAGTCGAACGTAAAAGTAATTGTTACTCTGTAGTACTTACCTTACAAGCACTGGTCTCAGGACATCACTGGATACATTATCCGTGAGGAAAATCCTGGCACTTTGTGCGTATGTAGCTTTACAGTGATCCAGAAAAGTTGCAAGAGCCATTGCCTTCGCTTCTAACCCACGCTCCTTCAACAAAAATTAATCACCAAAGCAATCACACTGCCACCTCCTTCTTATGATTTGATTGGCAAACCTATTACCGCCACCTCCCAGACGGGAGTGTGGAGCAGCAGATTGCAAGCAGAATAAAATAAATTCTAAACTGGACGGAGGAAGTTTATTTGGACAGACCCTCAAGCCCTCGATTTTAGCGTGTGTAATTCGTATGTACACTTCAGTCACCTCCATTAGGCCAAATGCAACACAATTGTGACATCACAACACTGTTTGCACTAATTGACACAAACCTTATTTAACTTCTAAGGGAAAAGTACTTTACAGCTATGGCAGTTATTTGAGTCAGTTAAGCAATTTAGAGGAGTTATACTGAGAAATACTTGTACATTACACTGATTACTATTTGTTCATTGTATTTTACTGTTGTGTAATTCCCACAGGCTTAATTTGCATAGAACACAACTACAATGTTCATAATAAATCAGCTTGCAGAAAACTTTTTTTATATACTTTAATTAAAGTAGACTTAAACGCAGCCTACCCAACTGAAGTAGCACAAACATAGCTGTTTATTAGGGTAGATGCATTTCCAAACCCCCATTCCAATTTCTATTGTTAACTCATACATATTGTGTGCAACACAGCTTTGACAGACCTCAAAATGTCATGTAATTCAAGAACCTCAATTTGTGTGCTTGGCCTACCAGCTAAACTTTGAATAACACTTCATCATTTGATAATTTCCCCTTTAGACTCTTGGATTATTTGTAATAACAGGCATCAAATAAGATAAGAAAAACATAGAACTGGTTCTGAACTATTTTGTTTTGTGAGAAAATTCAAATATCCATTATGGATTAAACTAACTTTAAGCCAGTCCAAAAGTGGGAGCTTGAACAATGCCCTCACACATGTACTTGGTGAACACCTCGTACGTGTTATGGATGGGAAGTTTTAGTTTTACAAGACAAGTATTGGCCTCAGGGTACTTCCGCCCTGTCTCATGAATGAAATTCAACGTTGGCTGCGGAGAAAAACCAAGTGCTGGAATTCTGTCAGCTCCAGAGGCGAACACCAGCAGTTGATCTAGCGTTATCTCAAACACACCATCTATAAAATAGTAAGGTAATAAAATCAATAACATTTGTGATATGCAGGATTGTGCAAAATTCAGAGTAGCTCAAATGATGCCCAGAAAAGTGCTATATAAACGTAAGGAATTATTAATTATTATTAAATGAAATCAAAATACTATTACTCAGCAAATTATTAATTTACCTTCAATATCTAAAAGGAAGTCTCTCCAGAATCCTTCAACTTTTGTTTCCAGTTGCCACCGATTGCTTCCAGGAGGAGACAGTTCCGCTTGGAACAACATCATCAAGTCTGTAGCTTTTAGAGGCTTATCTGATGAACAGAACGCTGTCTTGAAGGTGCTGTGATGAATTTGCATCATGTCCAGAAGGCCAAGTGTTCTTAGTCCTTCAGCAAATCTGTAACAAAAAAAATAAAATCCAAAAAATAAACTGTATGCTGTTATACAGAGAACTATCTGTACATTTAGAAAACATTTTCACAGAAAATCATGTTACCCCAGAACACCTAAGTGATGAGAGAAGTTAAGTCAGTGGTTCTCAAACTTTTTTGGTCTCACCTCCCTTTAAACCTTAAAAAAAAAAAAAAAATCTTATACAGCAGCAGAGTGAACGCCATTCACAATAGCCGCTTGTGATTCCATCTGCTGCAGCGTTGCTTTTCTATGGCGAGCAACTTGTTGGGCTTGTTCAGACAGTGACAAGTCAAGTAATTGCCGTTCAGTGCAGCTTTATAAAGGTAGAGTGCCAACTGCTATTCACGCACTTGAACACCTTTTTTTTCACTTTGTTTTTTTTTTTACCCCCCCGCCCCCGCAGTACACTTGCGCCCCACATTTTGAGAACCACTGGGTTAAGTGAATCAGAAGTACCATTCTCAATTGGCCATCATTATACAGTGAAGCAATACTGGCCCAACAGTGTTGGTCAACCCCTGACCCCACATTTTTTTCAAATAGGAGCGAAGTGCACCATTTTAGGCAACAGTGTGTAGCACTAGGTAGCAGTTTGCTCTTCAGCAAGAAAAACAAAAAACAGCTCACCAAGTACTTTTCCTTACAATAAGTGGAAAAAAATCTGCTCCAACCACTTTGGTACTGTCATGAAACAAAATGAAGGCTTTTAAAACAAGGTTACAATTTGTATTAACCATTACAAATGAACTGTGGAAGTACACAAATTACATATACAAAAAATATATATATACAAAAACATAACTACATAAAATATACACACTTACTGTTGTAAGGCTTCTTTAGTCCTTCCTTCCACATAGAAAGTAATTGCTGCCTGAACTAACTGGTCCCGTTCCTCCATGGTGGTGATATGCCCCAGGGACCCCAACAAGGACAGGCTATCTGCAGCTTCCATAATGGCATCTCTAGCTGCTGTAATATCTTCTGCCTCACTGATCTTTGTCATGTACAGTTTATTAGTAGAAGCAGACCTGTGTGATACCTTCACTATTGTCTTGAATAATTAAGAATAAGGACCAAAATATCAACATTGTAATACCTTTTTTAATTTCCACTGCAAATCCAGATCAGTGATTTCTTCAAGAGTGGGCAACGATGATGGAATAGAGCACAGGTTTTGGTAAAGCCTCTCAGAAAAGAAGGAAGGAAACAGCCCTCCATGCACGAATGCCACCGCAATCATTATTCCATATATTCGGTACAGACCTCTTTGTAATGCTGCAAAAATGAAAGTGTTGAAAAACAGAAAATATTTTTTTAATCAGTAAGAGTGTGGGAAATATTTGCATAAAACAATTATAAATTCAAATCTACATTTGAAAACAAAGGCATAAATATGATTTCAATTTGTAAAAAGAGCAAGTTAAACAAGGAGCATATGAATACTAACCACGGCTATCCAGAGACAGATTCTTATTATTCTGTGGCCCTGTAAAAAGAGAGCTTTCCTTGAGAGCTATCATAAGGAGTCTGAAAAACTCCCGTTTAGGCCCACCCTCATCCACTGCACCCTCCGCTTGATTGAAGTCATCCATAAATAAAACACTTAATTTGGCCTCTGGGGTAAACGTTCTCCTCGCAAAGGCTCGCACAGCACCATCCATTACGTTCTGTCTGCATATATTTATCATGTTACTGCTAGGCGTCTCTTCAATACATACATTCGATACTAGGGTGGCCAGTAATGTTTTCAGATCTGGTCTAGAAAAATAAAACATAACAGTAAATTAAAACCAATAAATAGACAGTTATGCTCATAAGCAGTAGCAGCTAATAAAACATATTGCAGGTGGGGCTTTGCAACATCCAAAACAGATGGGCTAGCATATTATCTTGAATCTATACTGAACAAAATTATAAACGCAACACTTTTGTTTTTGCCCCCATTTTTCATGAGCTGAACTCAAAGATCTAAGACTTTTTCTATGTACACAAAAGGCCTATTTCTCTCAAATATTGTTCACAAATCTGTCTAAATCTGTGTTAGTGAGCACTTCTCCTTTGCCGAGATAATCCATCCACCTCACAGGTGTGGCATATCAAGATGCTGATTAGACAGCATGATTATTGCACAGGTGTGCCTTAGGCTGGCCACAATAAAAGGCCACTCTAAAATGTGCAGTTTTACTGTATTGGGGGGTCCGAAAACCAGTCAGTATCTGGTGTGACCACCATTTGCCTCACGCAGTGCAACACATCTCCTTCACATAGAGTTGATCAGGTTGTTGATTGTGGCCTGTGGAATGTCGGTCCGAAGTCTTAGGTCTTTGAGTTCAGCTCATGAAAAATGGGGGCAAAAACAAAAGTGTTGCGTTTATAATTTTGTTCAGTGTATATGCAGCACCCATATGGCCTGCCAGCAAATCACTGAACAATACATTAATAATAAAGTAGGAAAACTTCCACTTACTCGTTAGTGTCATTAACATGAGTAAAATCTGGTGAGCTGACAGTTCTATCCAAGTACCCAGATGAGTCGTTCTCATGCATGTTCTCTTCAGGAACCAGTGTGTCCTGACAGAACAAAATTTAAAAACCAAAGTAAACTCCTAAATAGCATTTAATAAGGTTTTGAATTTCATAGTTATGAGTCTCACATCAATGTCTGTGAGGTCCATTACATCATCCCAGGTTACAAAAACGGTGCAAGACTCATTGATGTAATCCATTATTCTGCCCGTTGTCGTACTCCTTATTAGTGGCGCCCTGGCCCTCTGGATGGAGAACACCTCTGTCGCCATCTCATCCGAGCCGACAAAGTCAAATAGGTGCTTAAAAAATAAATATACAAGATATTAAAAGACAACATGGCCTTGTAAAATTATACATTTTAAAATTAATCAAATTATGTATTGATGTTAGTAGCCTAGAATTTAAATACATTAAAAGGTGGGGATTTTGGTAAATTAGGAATAATGGTATGAAGTATTCTGATATCTGAACCCAATTTCTGAATACCTGAATTGGGTGTGTGAGGTAAAATCTTCTCCTAACGATATGGCCATCAGGATACTTTAATTGGAGTGGGATGCCATCCTGTGGCTCAGCCAGACTGCTCAAATTGAGACGCCTTCTTTCCAAAGCCTGTCAAGAAAGCACAGTAAAATATATCAGTCTATGATTGGTTAAAGGGTTAGTTCACCAAAAATGAAAATTCTGTCATTAATTACTCACCCTCATGTCGTTCCAAACCAGTAAGACCTTCATTCATCTTCAGAACACGAATTATGATATTTTTGATGGAATCCGAGAGCTCTCAGACTCCTCCATAGGCAGCAATTTAATTACCAGTCAAGGCCCAGAAAGGTACTTAAGACATTGTTAAAATAGTCAACATGAACAGTGGTTCAAACTTAATTTTATGAAGCGACGAGAATACTTTGTGCACAAAAACAAAAAAACTACTTTATTCAACAATATCTTCTCTTCCCTGTCAGTCCCCTGTGCAGTTGATGCAGTAGGCACAGTGCAGTGCTTCCAGGTTTTACGTCAGAACGCCGACTCAGTATTGGCCGGCACCAGCGTCAGCATCACACGCATGCGTTTTGTGTTGCTCACATGCACAGCGTTGCCCAATACGGAGTCGGCGTTCTGACGCAAACACAGAAGCACTGCACTGTGGCTACTGCATCAACTGCGTAGGAGACTGACAGGAAGAGAAGATATTGTTGAATAAAGTAGTTTTTGTGCATAAAAAAAGTATTCTCGTCGCTTCATAAAACGATGTCTTTAGTACCTTTCTGGGCCTTGACAGTGGTAATTAAATTGCGGTCTATGGACGAGTCATAAACCTCTTGGATTTCCTCAAAAATATCTTAATTTGTGTTCCGAAGACGAACGAAGGTCTTATGGGTGTGGAACGACATGAGGATGAGTAATTAATGACAGAATTAAAATTTTTGGGTGAACCCTTTATTAAACTAAACAAATGAGTCACGTGCCTCTTTGCGTCTGTTCTCCAAATCTGCTTCTCTGCGTTGTGCCTGATCCTGTGGGTGAATTAAAAAAACGGCCAAATTCACATGCAAACACATGAAGTCATGTATAAACGAACAGAAAAAAAAACTTTATAAATATATACTGTAATTGCTTACTCGGTCTTGGTCAGCTCGCAGACTTGAAAGGTATTCCTCATCTTGACTTGCACGAAGTGCACGCCACTCACACAAATCCTATAAGCAACATTAAGAATGCAAGACATTCAGTCTACTTATGATTAACATTAATCTTTAATATTTTTTACATTTTAATAGCCCCTAGTATTAAACTATTTAAGATTACATCATCAGCATAATTTTCTATTTCCATTTTTGTAGCATGAGATTCATGTGCAACCTGTAAAATTACCCTGTGTAGTTGTATTACAATAACCACTGATTATCTTTCAAAGTAAAATGCTTTTGATGTTGGGTAATTTCCATAGATAACTTATTAAATCACTTGAATAGTAACTCTATATCCCATGCGAATAAACTTACATCCCTCTCCATTGTACGAGGCCCCAGAGAGTTTGAGGCATCGGCCACCTCCAGAGAGTCTGAGGCATCGGCCACCTCCAGAGAGTCTGAGGCATCGGCCACCTGTACATCCTTCAAAATACCAGCACAATACACAAGTTGCTGTTAAATAACAGAATATGGTATGATGTATGAAGTAGGGGGTGTAACGGATGGCGGTTGATCTGTGATCCATATGAACCAGGCCCCATGGTTCGGAACACATGTGACTGCATTTAGCCATTATATAGTAAAAGTTTATTATTTGCACGTGTTTGTAAGTCTTACCAATTTAAAACACTCAAGCATTTTTAAACAAATCAAATGCAAGAGGCAAATTTCACAATCACACATCGTTTTCTCTGTGCACAGCCGCACACACTCAAAGATCGACGCTCACAGAGCCACCTTTCAGATGGCGTGCAACCACATAATCAAGCTCTGTTTCGCGACTCCTTGAGCTTGAACGGACAAATACACACGAAATGTTCTCAAAATCCCAGTCTCGACAAGTATTCTTGAACAGTCGGTTATAAAGTCTTAAGTGAACCTATACAGTTGAGATAACTTAATCGGATGCGTTACATCATATTGGTTCCGTTCATTCGGTCGTTCATTCGTACATTGGTTCCATGCATTTTTATTTTATTTTTAGACAGCAGCCTAAAAATAACTGTTATTAACTGTCGAACAACAAAATGTTAAAGTTTAACTGATTATTCTATATTTAATTTATACAGTGAACACTATGCATGCAGTATATTTATATTACTACTAGGGCTGTCACGATATTAGATTTTTCACACCACGGTTATTGTGTCCAAAAGAATTCACGATATCGATATATCGTGATATCTATAGAAACCTAACCTGTTAACTTGCGTACCCATATTTTAATCTCTTTAACCTATAGTTGCGCCCGCGCCAATGAAGTAATGCAGTTAACGCGCTTCTAATTCAGTATGTGCACCCAGAACGACCGCAGATGAGGCATTAAGTGAATGCACTGCGACCAACTTTACATTTTACAGAGTTTAATGTGGTCGCTCAGTTTTTCTTGATCAGTTTTAGATTTGAACAAAGAAATCATAGTAGGCTATTTGCGTGTCGTGCTATAAGTGTCCTGTTCATTTTAAATATCATGGTTATCGCCAATCGCGATATATCGCGACACCCCTAATTACTACATTTCTGTACATGAGTACTATTAGACCTAACTTTATTTACTGTTCTATAGTATTTATCGATATTTTAATTTGTGTATTCTTATGTGTTATCAAAGTAGGCCTACTTAAAGTGTTTTTTTTTTTAAGTTAAAATGTTAAGCAAAGTTACATTTGTCTTAAAACCTCCATTTTTATTTGTATTTTATTTATTTATTTATTTTTCTGATCCTAAAAATGATCTGATCCGTGACTCGAAAACCGCAATATGATCCGAACCGTGAGTTTTGTGATCCGTTACACCACTAGTATGAAGTACACAAATCTAGAAACAGGTTTTGCCTACATCATCTTGGTCCAGGCTTTGGCCAGAGCCGCTGCCTTCATCCTAACAAACCAAAACAACATTTAAGATTACATCATCTGGATGTTTACACCCTCAGTAAACTGCTAAATGTTGTTCATCGCAAATCTGTAAGGTGGTTAAAAAAAAAAAAACATCCTTACATGACACTCTTCTTGCCGTTCTTCAGCCTGCCCTTCCAAACGCTCCTTTAAGTAGTAGAGAATAAACATAAGTTCAATTGTAGTAGTCAGAATCTGCTAAGGGGTAATTAAATACATTTTTAAATAAAATAAAAAAAGTAAACAATTATTTTTTGGAAAATTGAACAACATTTTGATAGACTTTTAAACAACTGAGAAGACCGTGATAAAATTACATTTTATAAAAATCATAAGTTCAATATCAAAACATCAAGATCACTCATAACCAAAATCAAAAGTTATAGCCAACATTTTGTATATATAAAACAAGTCAAGAATAGAGAAATTAACAGTAATATTCAAATTAGGAAGTGTTAAAATCAGAATGTGTAGGTTGTGCATAAAAACGTCTTTGATTAAACAACATTAAGCTCAAGGTATGGTCCACTTACAGTACCTTTGGGAGTAGATACAGAGCTGACCGATTTAGCGCTCCACTGGCTTTCAGCACAGATGGTGAAAGTGGAGAAACATTAAGTCTTCAAATTTTTTTATGACAATCAACCCTGGCCAAGTCAAAATCAGTGCTGCCCAGTCTTGGAAAAGCAGTTTTCAGAACATCAAGGAACTCCTCGGCCGATAGAGACACTGGCACCTGAATTTTTTTTAAAGCTTCCACTACCAAAAAATGTGCATAAATAAAATCACTACCATATAATAATTTTTGCAGTATTCTCCTACAATGACGATTTATGCATAATTTAGTATCATACCTTTTTGGGGATGGAATGTTTCCAAATCAGGAAGGAGGATGAGGCCAACTCTAAATGTTACATGCCGTGTTTGCACCCTCCTTCTCCTCGGCCCTCTAACAGGGTCAGAATTCTGTCTAAACATCCTCAGCCTGAAAGAAATGACAGAAAAAGTGCAGATTGAAACGGCAAAGCCAGATGTATTAGCCAATGTTCCCAAATCTAAATATTTTTTTTATCAGAATGGAGTAGATATCCAATGGCAAGTGGTCCTGATAGTTAAGTTCAGGTTTATTAACATTTCAACATTACAAGTAAGGTGACCAATGACATTCATAAGGAAAATAAATAGCACTCTCTACTAAAAAAATGAATGTGACATTCCCCATCTTCCAATTGAAAAATATTTTGGTGGGCCATAATATCATACCTGTCTAGGTGAGATAAAAATTCTAATTAAAAAAGTGTGGGAACACCTGTTGGGTTCTAGAGGCAGAAAGGACACATCACATTTTAGAATCCAAGTGAAAGGCTGCATACTGTGTGCATCAAAAGGAATCATTTCATTTATTTAAAAATTACACTTAACTACTACTGTGGTGTAGGTTTAAAAAACACCTCCACATTTTCTTTTATCTCAACCACTGTGCATATCAATGGATATAAATACAAATATTAAAACTGATAGCCTGTAATAAAATTTGTTCTGGAAAAAAAACATTTGGAATAATAAGAACGCTAATTTCTATAGTGAGTCATATTAATCAAATCACTTCAAGTGCATTGCTAGATAATTACTACATCTAATCACCAATGAAAACATTGAAAATAATGGATAAAAGCAGGCTCGCGAAATCTGTAGGATTTTGCTTGTATTGCATTGACCAAACTGCGCCGTTGTTTGCCCAGCCCTGTTCTAGATGTACTTTGTCAAATGGCGCTGTAATGGCGGGATGGGAGGGGTCCTATTGAAGCGATTCCAAACGGGAAATCTGCGCTATCGCGCAAGGTTTAAACCTAGGGCAGATCCCATAAGCCATCTCCAAACACACTTTACGCAGTTATGTACAAATATACTGAGACAATATCACGGACTTTTTCTTATTAACATTACTTAAACATAACTCACTTCAATTGCTCAATGTCAGTGGAACAGAAACATGCCAACAGTAGTTAACTAAATGGCATCTTATGTTGTTGCATCCCAATCCGACAAAAATGGAAGCCTGCACTCATGGTCTGTTTCGAAACAAGTTTCTGTGTTTAAATAAGAGCAGAATCGAACACGTTACGAATGCAAACGTTACACATATGAACCACGCTTTGCATTGGGTACTTATATTTTCCAGATTTTTCGAAATAAATACCTTTCAACAAGACTATTTGAAGACGTCTGTTCAGGAAGCTGCTGGGTGTTTCGAATTCTTTCAATTATTGTATTAAATCTTTCACTCATAGAATTAATGTAATCTCTATTCGACAACATCCTGCAACAACCCATATGCCGAAGCAAATCTAGGAGGCTGCAAACGAGCGGGGGGAGGGAATAGCCCTGTGATTGGCTGTCCCTTAGAGGGGTCTTTGATGAAGGCGACAAAGAACATTATTTTGTGTATTTGGTGAACCAAAATGTGTTTATGCGGTTTAAAGTTAAAAAAACACATTATTTCCCACATACTGTACATTATTGTTTCTCCTCTATGCCCCGCCTTTTTGAAATGCGTCGATTTTTACAAAGCTCATCGTTCTGAAAAAGCGAGGTGTGCTCTGATTGGCCAGCTATCCAGTGCGTTGTGATTGGCCGAATACCTCAAGCGTGAGACGGAAATGTTACGCCCCTCACCATACTGTTGATGCCGTGTCCGGCCGGAGCGACGAGACATAAACATTAAAACCCATTACAAACGAGGCATTTGTTGCATCCAGTGGGGACATAATTACGGATTATAATAACTTATACTGTCTTTTTACGCGTTGCGTCGCATCGCGCCGCGTAACATAAAATCATGTCTGCATTTGTGATCAGAGAAATGACAAACAACAAGTGCTAACGTTAATCCACACTGCCCAAAACCCGCGTTTGAATCATCAGTGGCAAATGAAAAAAGAAAACGTACTTACGTGAGTCAGAACTGCCATTTTAGTCTAACGTTACTCTCCCAGGATCAGTAAACAGTCCTCCATAAAATGTGCTGGCGATCCACAGCACTAAGTTGAAGTATTCCCTCAGCGACCAGCACAGATCAGCTCTAGGCATAACGAAGCGGATATCGTCCTCTTTTGGAAGACCAAACAAAGTAGTTTCGCTTTCACAACGAAAAACACAGCGGCCTAGCGTGAGCGAAAGCCCCGGCTTAGCCTGAGCTGAAGCCGGGCAAGAGTGAGCTGAGGCGGCGGGGTCGAGAACGGCGGTCCCGGCAAAGGAGCGGTGAAAACGGTGAAAGCCGATCCGGTGATCCACAGCACTAAGTTGATGTATTCCCTCAGCGACCAGCACAGATCAGCTCTAGGCATGACGAAGCGGATATCGTCCTCTTTTGGAAGACCAAACAAAGTAGCTTCGCTTTCACAACGAAGCACACAGCGTCTTCAGGACATGGCGGCAGCGGCAACAATACTACAAGCGAGAATAAAAGCTACGCCTTCTTTCTTTGCGTGAACATTTGGGCGGCGTTATGCAAATCTTCCCACATAGTGACGTAGACATGTGGGGGCGTGTTCGAACGAGCCGTTTTAGGTAGGTGTGGCTAACTCTTAACTTTTATAAAGAATATCTCTTTGGATTTGAGACTTTAGTCTTTGCAACTTTACAGATCTTCTTTATGCACCAAGAGCTTGTAACACTCCAAAGAGAAAGGAAAAAATGAAATTGCATCATATGACCCCTTTAAATTTAGACTTATATTCACATTCAAGAGACATTTGCACGCACATCATATTTTATATACGAAGCTCTCT
>NW_015630334.1:0-999 GCF_001515625.1 Sinocyclocheilus rhinocerous | reverse complement strand
TAAAACTGCATATTTTAGAGTGGCCTTTTATTGTGGCCAGTCTAAGGCACACCTGTGCAATAATCATTCTGTCTAATCAGCATCTTGATATGCTACACCTGTGAGGTGGATGGATTATCTCGGCAAAGGAGAAGTGCTCACTAACACAGATTTAGACAGATTTGTGAACAATATTTGAGAGAAATAGGCCTTTTGTGTACATAGAAAAAGTCTTAGATCTTTGAGTTCAGCTCATGAAAAATGGGGGCAAAAACAAAAGTGTTGCGTTTATAATTTTGTTCAGTGTAGTTACTGTGGCTACTATCTGCAAGGACATCATCAGTTTGTGGTTTCTATGGTTTTACTACAAAAATGGTTATACAGTTCAAATAAAATTTTAGATAATTTTAGAGATTTAGATCAAATTTGTGGGCTTTCCCTGATACTTGCATGAAATACTAGCATGCTTTTACATGCCTTTACTGTACAGCAAATGGAATGTATTGTGTTGCAGTTTATTTATTTATTTTCAGTACATACTTGTGTGTGGTGAACATCGTGCAGTGTGGTGGGCCTCACACTGTAGGCGTACATTCACAGTTTCATACGTTTATCTACTTTGTCCATCAAAGAAGGCTTTAATAAAATAGTTAAGAAAGATGACAAGTGACACTGCATTGACTCCCCTTTTAAATTGCTAATTTAACACTTTACACTTTTTTATATAAGCATGCAGGTTTCACTTAGAAAGCACCTAATCATACAATACAGTACATATTAAAAAGGTCAACAATAAGTTTAAGCATTCCCTACAGCACAAGTGCACAACACATTTCCTGCAGGGCCACTGTCCTGCAGAGTTTCGATCCAACCAGCTCCAACACACCCAGCTAATCAACTCTTCAGGACAGTGGCCCTTCAGGAACTGAGTTTGACACTCCTGCCCTATAGAGTCATAAGAACAATAGACTGCACATATTGCAATCATTCACAGCTCTAAAACAACATGAGGCTGGTTTT
>NW_015630333.1:127469-137566 GCF_001515625.1 Sinocyclocheilus rhinocerous | reverse complement strand
GCACCACTTAGACATCCAGCCATTGAGTGAGGACAGTCTGCTATGCACCTCATCATCATGGTAAGCAGGGAGGGGACCAGAGCATATTACAGTGTCTGACATCGTCGGTCATATCTTGTGCCCATCTTTCCGTCCACATCAGCCTCAGTGCTTCAATGCTTCAGTGCTTCAGCGCTTTGGTCTTTACAGATGGCTCGTGTAAAGCGGCGTTCTGGAGTTCAGGGAGTTAATCATCAAAATCTTCGCTCCCTGTGTTATGGAGGCCCGGTAAATCTGCATGACACCTCTCTGCAACTTTTTCCTGATTCTACTTCCGTGACAATAGCGTTGACTAATGCGAGATCTCTTGCAAATAAATATTTTATATTGAACGATTTTTTTCTTCCTCATGAATTTGATTTTTTATTTGGCACTGAGACCTGGCTCAGTGCTGGCGAAATGACTCCTCTCTTGGAACTTTCTCCTCATGGTTTCAGTTTTTTTAGTACCCCCAGGTCTGTTGGCTGGGGTGGGGGTCTGGCTGCTATTTTTAAGGACAAGTTTAAATGTAGACTTTTACCTGCTGAGACTTACAGTACCTTTGAAACCCAATTAATTAGGTTGAACTCCTATAAATCTGTGTTATGTGCTCTGATTTATAGACCTCCAAATTATCATAGGGATTTTTTTGGGGAGTTTTCTGATTTTTTTTCTGCTGTTGTCCCTTCTTTTGATAATATTTAAATTTTGGGGGATTTCAACTTACATGTTTGCTGTCCTTCAAAGCCCTTGGTGAAAGAGTTTTTAAATCTATTAGAGTCATTTGATTTTTAACAGTGTGTTTCTGGTCCCACACATGAGCATAGTCATACTCTTGACCTTGTATTATCTTTAGGGTTTTCAGCTGGTAGTGTGAAAATTGTTGACTCTGTGTTCTCTGACCATAAGACTGTCCTTTTTCGCCCTAATTTTCCATGTAGTGTTCCGGGTGAGAATGTCTCTGCCTCTGTTGTTTCTCGTGTACTCACTCCTTATACTGCTAGTAAATTTTCTGCCGCTTTTGAGGTTTCTCCTTTAATTACATTAATTGAATCTCTTTCTCCCTGTATGAGACTTGAAGAGTTGGTCAGTCAGTTTAACTCGTCATGTTCTGATATTTTAGACCTTGTGCAGAATTACCTCCTCTCCTAGGTTCACGAAACGGTCGTCCATAAAATGGTCGTTCATCCAATTTCAAAATTGCCTTTCATATCAAATATATTGGAGAAGACAGTGCTTGTGCAGATTAATGATTTTCTAATGAAAAATAAAATTTTGGATAAATTCCCGTCCGGGTTTAGAGCCGGCCATAGTACAGAGTCTGCTCTTTTGAGGGCCTCTAATGACATTTTATGTGGTGTTGATTCCGGAAGCTGTGTCATTCTTTTATTGTTAGATCTTACTGCTGCATTCGACACAGTTGATCATAAGATTCTTATTGATCGTCTTTAAGATGAGATTGGCATGCAGGCATTAGCCTCGGAATGGTTTTCTTCATATTTAAATGGTAGGACTTTCTCAGTCAACTTAGGGAACTATTCTTCAGCTGTTGCCCCTCATTTGTGTGGGGTCCCTCAGGGTTCAATTTTGGGACCAATTTTGTTCTCCCTTTATATGCTCCCTTTAGGTTTGATCTTTGAAAAATATGGCATCCATAATAATTTGTATGCTGATGACTCTCAAGTTTATCTATTGTTGTAACATGATGATACATTTGCTATTTAGTCTTTGTATGAATGTTTGGTTGAGGTTAAGGGTCGGTTGGCTAACAACATTCTCCAACTGCATGAGGATAAGACCGAGTTGATCTTATTTGGTAATAAGGGATGTGTGAAGGATGTCAATGACTGCCCAGGATTGTTACCAGGAAAAAAAACCACTTAACAGTGTGAAAAATCTTGGTGTCATTTTTGACCGGCAAATAAATGAAGTTGTAAAAAACAGCTTCTTCCATCTTAGACGTATATCCAAATTAAAATCTATCCTCTCTTTTGAGGATATGGAGAAAGTTGTCCATGCTTTTATATAATCTCGTTTGGAATACTGCAATGCATTGTATCTGGGTGTGAGTCAGGCTTCTCTCTTTCGCCTGCAGCTTGTTCAAAATTCAGCTGCTAGGCTTTTAACGGGTACTAAAAAGAGAGAGCATATTACTCCTGTGCTAATTAGACTACACTGGCTACCTGTACAGTTCAGAATTCAATATAAAGTGCTGCTATATATTTTTAAAGCTTTGCATGGTTCAGCACCTGAGTACATTTCTGATTTAATTTGTCTGTATCAATCTAACAGGTCTCTGCAGTCAGATGATCAGTTAAACCTTATGGTTCCTTGATCTTGCTTAAAATGCAAAGGTGATCGGGCTTTCTATGTTGCAGCTCCCAGGCTTTGGAATGACCTTCCGTTGTCTGTTAAATCATCTCCTACACTTAGTGCTTTTCAAAGTGCACTAAAAACTCAGCTGTTTTCTTTAGCATTTAGAAATGTTTTATAAATTGTTGTTGTTTGTTTGCTGTTGTGTGCTATGTTTTTTTTTTTTATTGGTTTCTGTCTTTGGTTTTATGCTTGTTTATATTTTATTTTTTATGTACAGCACTTTGGTTCCACTTTGTGGTGTTGAAAGTGCTTTATAAATAAAACTGAGTCGAGTTGACTTGAGTTGTATTCAAGAACAGTTTTAGGCAGCATACAAGATTTGGGAACAAATTCCTTGTAGTAATTCTCCCTAGCCATCAGTGCAGCACTCCTTGGACAGTTTCTGCTTAAGGACTCAAAAAACCTATCATACGTTTCTGACCCTCTCTTTACTCTTGGACATTGAACTGGTTTCTCAGCCTTGGCTTGTTCAGTTGATTTCCCAGCGATGGCATCGCCCATTTATCTTTTTTTGGATTTTGCTGAGGAAAAGTCTATAAGAGCTGGAAATCTGGAAAATTTGAAAAGCATAAAGATCATTAAGTACTGCCCATTTAAGTGAGATTACAGTGTTATGGCTGTTGTAGCCATTATTTATTTGTTATTTAGGTAATAGGAATACTAAAATATTTTTTGGTATATAAGGTTTTTTTTGTAGATACTTTTATTTTGATAGACAGTGAGAAGACAGTGAAGTTAAAGATCTCACCTTTTTGTCAGAAAACAAAGAAGCACCCTGGTGTTTGGTTCCGGGGCGTTTAAGGAAAATCCCGCGGGCGCTAGTTTTCAAACAGTGTTTTGGGCGACGGATTGGCAACAACTGTACCGTGGATGCAACTATCATGGGTGAAAGTACGGATGGAGACAGTGAAGGTATGCCTTGGCAGAATGTGTCAAGGAAGAGGAAAGATAGGAGTAATAGCTCTGGAAGTTCAAGTTTAGGGTTGGAGGTGAGTGACGTGAGCAAAAAAACAAAGGCTACAAAGTCAAGTGTGAGGGAGGATGAAGAAATGGAATGGAAAGTAATGGTAACATTCAAAAGAGAAAGGGGTACATTTTTATCCATTAAAGTTGACAAAAGCTATTGAAAAAGAAATGGGAAAAATAAAAGTTTGCCAAATACTTAAGTAACAGGAGGTTACTGATTTTTAATAAAGATAAACTACAAAGAGATAAGTTCCTCCGTGCAGAAACACTAAATGGAGAGAGAATCAATGTTCATATACCAGGAAATGCAGCTAAGCTTAGAGGCGTTATTTATGATGTACCTGTGGCAATGACAATGGAAGAGATAATACAGGAAATGAAAGGAGGTAAAGTGATGAAAGCTACAAGATTACAAATGACCTGGATCGATGGCCCAGACTTCCTAAGGGAACCACCTCATTGTTGGCCAGACCCTCCATTCAAACTCATCCTCTTTCCAGATGACCCAGAATTAAGAAAGGAAATGGTCACCGTAAATGTTGCAATGAAAGACAACTTTGACGCTACAACTTGCCTCATGAATTACTTCTCAACATGGATGAGGCTCAAAAGGGCTGTGGCGTGGCTCCTAAGGTTCAAATCCATTCTTTCAGAACTTCCTAAGAAACGCAAGGCAAAGGCAGAATAAAGCAGGCATATTATGACCACAAGAAAAGGAAAACATGAGAAACCTGGTTCATATGTGCTATCAGTACAAGATATGGAGGATGCTGAAGTGGCAATTATACAATTTTGCCAAAGGCAGGGATATTTGCAGGAAATAACCCGCTTGCAGAAAGGCATGAAGAATGTTGGTAGAAGCAGCCCCATCTACAGATTAGATCCTGTTCTTGATAATGGCATCTTGAGAGTGGGTGGCCGCTTGAGCAAAATGGCAATGCCTACTGAGCAGAAACAAACTGCCATTCTTCCTAAAAAACATTGTTTCCAAGCTCTTACTTCGGCACATCCATCTAGAAGTTGGACACAGTGGAAGGAATTTCATGCTGTCCTAGCTTAGACAAAGATACTGGATTCCTTGTGCCAATTCCTTGTCCAGAAAGGTCATTCGTGAATGCACATCATGCAGATGAATAAACTCCAGTGTAGGTGAACAGAAAATGGGAGATTTGCCTATTGACAGGTTGACCCCTGACCTTCCGCCCTTCACTCATGTAGGGGTTGATTATTTGGACCACTGGAAATAAAACAAGGCCGTAGCATCGTGAAGCGCTATGGCGTGATTTTTACATGTCTTACCGGCCGTGCAATACATTTGGAAGTTGCACATTTGCTTGATATGAACTCTTGTATTAATGCATTCAGGCGTTTCATTGCTAGAAGAGGACCAGTGTCTGAGTTGCGATCAGATAATGGAACAAACTTTGTTTCAACTGAAAAGGAACTAAAGGAAGCTTTAAAATCTTGGAACATGCAACAGATTGAACAAAGCCTGCTCCAAAAAGGGGTGAAGTGGACGTTTAATCCTCCCCATGGTGCTCATTGTGGAGGGATATGGGAAAGGCTGATTCGCATGATCAAAACAGTGTTCCGGTCAGTCATCAGGGAACAATATTTGGATGAAGAAGGTCTTCAAACAGTAATGTGTGAAGTTGAGGCTATTCTTAATAGCCGACCACTCACACGTGTTTCTGATAACCCAAATGATTTGGAGGCCTTAACACCTAACCACTTACTGCAGCTTAAGGTGCCACCTCTTCTACCTCCTGGATTGTTTGCGAAAGAAGATCTTTACAATAGGCGTCGCTGGAGGCAAGTGCAGTACATTGCTGATTTGTTTTGGAAGCGTTGGATTCGAGAGTATCTTCCTCTTCTGCAAGCACGGCAAAAATGGTCACGGACCAGGCGCAACTTCCGTCAAGGAGACATTGTGCTGGTAGCTGATGCCTCAGCTCTGCGAGGTTCCTGGATGTTGGCCAGAGTCACAGAAGCCTTCCCTGACTCCAAAGGCCTGGTCCGCAGTGTACGTCTACAAACCAAAACAAGCCAGCTTGAAAGACCTGTCAGGAAGATCTGCTTGCTGGTAGAAGGCCAATAACCTAATTAAGGCCTTTATAGTCTTTGTGCATGTGCATACACTCATACATGCACATACACTGATTTGCATGCAAATAATCTTGTACGTGGTATAGAATAGTACAATGAATTTGAGTAAACAATTTATGGCTCCTTTAAAATTGTATTTTGTTTGTTATAACTTGCTTCCATCGGTAGCTATAAGGGGCCGGCTATGTTGGAGCCATTATTTATTTGTTATTTAGGTAATAGGAATACTAAAATATTTTTTTGTATATAAGGTTTTTTTTTGTAGATACTTTTATTTTGATAGTGAGAAGGCAGTGAAGTTAAAGATGACCTTTTTGTCAGAAAACAAAGAACAAAGAAGCACCCTACCAACCTACTAGGCATATACAGTAAGTTCTTTAAGGCTATTTGCTTTGCTATTTTATTTGATTAATTTGATCTTGAGTTTGTATCCTTTCAACCCTGCTTTAACCTTTGTATGGATTACTGGAATCCATTTTGGAATATTGTTTGTTTTGTCCATGCATCCTGCCCTGCCTGCCTGCTATCTGCCTACCTTGCTCACGCATTTCTATTCTGCTCATCTCATCCTTAAAAGGTACAACTTAAGTTTATTTAGATAGTCGTTTAAAGAGTGTCTGCGAAATATGTTGGGGGCTGCTTAAATTTGCCATTACAATGGCATTCTGCCATGTTCTACTTAGCCAAGCGTTCAAGTTATATACAAGGAAGATTTATTTACAGTGTCGATGATTTGTTGTTTTTTGGATTCTTGAAGTTGCTTGACATTATTGGTGAGTATAAAATTGCACTTTAAATCTGCTGATTAACTGACTTGTAATTATATGAAAACCGATACCAAATCAAAAATAAAAACAAAAAATAAAAGGATATACCATGGAATTTCAAAGAGTATCAAGAAAGAAATAAAATGCGACACTAAATTCCCGTTGAAAAACTGTATCGGCTTGGCATCTTCATGTAGCGTGCTCCTGTCTAACACCAACGGTGTCGCTAATAGCTACTTCCTGCCAGGTTCCTTAAAGGGATACACTCTTAACACTCCTACATACAGTAACTGACCATGTCTAACACACACATATGTGACCAAAATATGGAGCACAAAACCAGTCTTAAGTCATGGCCTAATGGTTAGAGAGTCGGACTCGTAACCCAAAGGTTGCGGGTTCGAATCTCGTACCGGCAGGGATTGTAGGTGGGGGGAGTGAATGTACAGCACTCTCTTCCACCTTCAATACCACGACTGAGGTGCCCTTGAGCAAGGCACCGAACCCCCAACTGCTCCCCGGGCGCCGCAGCATAAATGGCTGCCCACTGCTCCGGGTGTGTGTTCACAGTGTGTGTGTGTTCACTGCTGTGTGTGTGCACTAAGGATGGGATAAATGCAGGGCACTAATTCCTAGTATGGGTCACCATACTTGGCCACATGTCACGTCACGTCACTTAAGTCGCTGGGGTATATTTGTAGCAATAGCCAACAATACGGGTCAAAATTATTGATTTTTCTTTTATGCCAAAAATCATTAGGATATTAAGTAAAGATTATGTTCCATGAAGATATTTTGTAAATTTCCTACTGTAAATATATCAAAACTTAATTTTTGATTAGTAATATGCATTGCTAAGAACTTCATTTGGACAACTTTAAAGATGATTTTCTCAATATTTTGATTTTTTTGCACCCTCAGATTCCAGATTTTCAAATAGTTGCATCTCACCCAAATATTGTCCTATCATAACAAAGATTATTTATTTAGCTTTCAGATGATGTATAAATCTCAATTTGAAAAAATGACCCTTATGACTGGTTATGAGGTCCATAACATGGAACATTTAAGATATAACACTGCAACTACAATGTGTGCTGTTAGTTTTTAGTCTAAGACAAAACCATATGAATTGTAGTTGCAGTGTTTGATCTTACTTTCCCTGTGTTTCCCTGCAGAAGTGTGTTTTACAAACTGACAGTTGCTGTCATTTGCCGTCGTAGAGTAGGGTACAAAATAGTAATATGTACAGTACATTTACACACCTTTTGTACATGTGATGGCATCAGCCACTTGCACTTTTCAGTTGTGCTTGAGGCTGTATCTCACATTTTAACACCAGCTTCAATGGAAAAAAAAAAACTGCCCCAACATGAGAACAGGATTCTGACAATCTGAAAAAAGAATGAATAGAATTTATTTATTAACCACAAATGGCTAATACATTAAGATATAATAATATATTAAGACATTGGTAATATATTAAGATATATCTTTATTATATGTTTATGTATTATTATATTTAAAAAAACAGATACTACAAGCAACACCACACTACACTTAACAGTTATACAAAATACAGGCAAATGTAAATAACTTACCCGGCAATGCAGTTGCAATGAGCTGCAATGACTTCTCCGTCTTGTTTTGCGATAATCCATGCCTTTAGTGGCATTTTGGCAGACCTTTGAGAGTGGTTAACCTAATAAAGTAAAGTAAACAACCGTAACGCTAACATCAAGAGGTGCAGCAGCATTGAATGTTTGTTGCTAGGTTAATCGATAGGACAAAAAAGAAATACTCACGCGGGCAAAAACCAAACGATTGTCATTGGGGAGCACCTTGGTACCGAGGTCATTGACTCAACCACTAATAAAAAATGGTATGCATCCATACTTTTGTACGCCTTCATCTGTTTTTTGGAGTAGAAGGATGTCTGGAGGACAAGGTTGTTACTTACTGTATAACTACTGCCTCAATGGCAGGCAAATATTTCAGTTCAGCAGAAAATTCGCTCCTCTTCATAATATAAGGATCACATCCAACATATGTGTTGATTTTCTGTTTATATCTTTCTTTTGAAATAGTGCCTAATCCGCTACAATACGAACAATACAGAGGGGGAAGTCGTGGCCTAATGGTTAGAGAGTCGTACTCGTAACCCAAAGGTTGCGAGTTCGAGTCTTAGGTCCGGCAGGATTTGTTCAATACCCACGACTGAGGTGCCCTTGAGCAAGGCACCGAACCCCCAACTGCTCCCCGGGCGCTGCAGCATAAATGGCTGCCCACTGCTCTGTGTGTGTGTTCACTGCTGTGTGTGTGCACTTAGGATGGGTTAAACGCAGAGCACTAATTCCGAGTATGGGTCACCATACTTGGCCACATGTCACGTCACTTTCACTTTCCTCTATGTCTTCCATTCTATTTTTTTACTTCCTGCCCTCCATCTGAATTCTGTGCGTCATCAGAATCACGCGATTTCAAACAAGCTATTAGGTGACAGCGTATTTATGGAACTACTGTCAGACTGTAACAAACAGACCTCTGGTTACCATGGCTGCAGACACATCAGCAAGATTTCACTCTCACTTCCTGGGCGCAGGATACGACTGATTACGTTAAACTCGGGATAAGAATGAGACAGACAAACTAATGCAGCCATAACACAGCCTAACAATCCTTTAACGGATTTGAGTATTAGAAATGTGTTAGTGTGTTATGTGTAAGCCAGGTTAAAGAGATGGGTCTTTAATCTAGATTTAAACTGACAGAGTGTGTCTGCCTCCCGAACAATGTTAGGTAGGTTATTCCAGAGTTTGGGCGCTAAATAGGAAAAGGATCTGCCGCCCGCAGTTGATTTTGATATTCTAGGTAAAAGATAGATAATCTATTCTAGATTATATATTTGATAAAAATGGCTAGAGTTTTGAGATCGCAGTGAACGTGAAGGACTATAATGTGATAAGAGCTCACTCAAGTACTGAGGAGCTAAACCACTCAGGGCTTTATAAGTAATTAGCAAGATTTTAACACACACACGCACGCACGCACGCACGCACACACACACATCTATATATATATCACAAAAAATACAGTCCTGGATCCTCCATCTTTTACACCTTCAAGTCATCGCATATATATATATATATATATATATATATGACTTAACACAAATTAACATTTTTAGAAAAAATGTATCCATATAATAATCTCTGCATATAATGCAAGAGTGCGGGACGTCCAAAGATGATGCTTCAAAAGCTACACAAAGTGAACTGTGGTAACCCATGTGACAGCAGTTGATGACTCGATGTCTTCTGAAGCGAAGCAACGTCTGTAAGAAAAATACTTATATGTTAAACTTTACCATTTTGTTCACTTTGTGTGGTTTTTGAAGCTGACTTTTACACTTGCATTATATGGACTAAAAATCTTTCTTTGTGAAGAAAGACAGTCATAAACATCTGGTGTGGCATTAAAGGGGTCATATGATGCTGCTAAAAAGAACATTATGGGCTTGAGAACGGCGCAGCCGGCGATTTCGACGATGGAGCGTCCGGAAGGACATGTGACGACTCCGGGCTGGACTCCGATTCGTCCACGGTGAAAGCCGATCCGGTGATCGATCGACAGCGCAAAGTTGACGTATTTACTCAGCGACCAGCACGGATCAGCTCCAGGCATGACGAAGCAGATATCGTCCTCTTTTGGAAGACCAACCAAAGTAGTTTCGCTTTCACAACGAAGCACACAGCGTCTTTACGACATTGCGGCGGAAACAACAAAACTACAGCGAGAATAAAAGTTATGTCTTCTTTCTTTGTGTGAACATTTGGGCGGCGTTAAGCAAATCTTCCCACAGAG
>NW_015630333.1:119923-123358 GCF_001515625.1 Sinocyclocheilus rhinocerous | reverse complement strand
TTGACTCTTAACTTTTATAAAGGATATCTCTTTGGATTTGAGACTTTAGTCTTTGCAACTTTACAGATCTTCTTTATGCACCAAGAGCTTGTAACACTCCAAAGAGAAAGGAACAATTGAAATCGCATCATATGACCACTTTAAGGCTGAGTAAATGATGAGAGGATTTTAATTTTTGGGTGGACTATCCCTTAAAAAAGGAAGATATGATGCAGAGGCCAGAAAAATGCACATGATGCTTTTCCTGCTCAAATTCACTCATTAAAAATGATGATAGTTGATAGTTTATTCATTATAAAATTAATATTAATACAATTCTACTATTAATAATATAAATTAATTACTAAATAATAACAATAAAATAAATGCATTAATTTTATTATTTTAATCAAATAAAGATGTAGGCATATTTTATATTTGTCAGTGTTCATTCATTTTGGTCTGCGGGTTATATCTGCGGAAATAATCTAAAACATCAGTGACATCAGCTTTTAAAAGCTGTTGTATATAAATAATACTAGATAAGCAGCGTTGTCGCTAGTTACTCGCTTAGAAGGGTTTCATTGGCACCTTCACTTGAGTTTGTGTTACCATGGTGCAGATTGCCAAACTGCAACCACTGCAACCACTTCCTGTTTTTTTTTTTTCAGTTCAGTGTGATTTTGTAAAAACGCAATTCGTTAGAATTCTTTGTAAGATGTTTAATAATAATTATCCTCTTTTCAGCAAAATTCCAGCAGGTACCAGACTCTAAATAACTCTACATAACTAGCATTATTTAGCACATCTTCAGTTCTTAGAGGGCATGCTGTACATTGTTGTTTCCACTTACCCCAGCTCAGAACCATCTTTCACACTTCAAAATGACTACAAATGAGGAACAGATGAAAATAAGTTGTACCTATGAATTTCTTGACAAAACTTAAATGAGCTGGAGCAACCAGAAACTGTTGAATTGACTTCAAATGATTTCAATACACACTTCTTTCCATGTTTTGTTAATGTTGAGTGTATTTTGCATTTCTGGGAATACATGTTTATTTTTATTTTTATTTTGTTGGACTTTGTCAGATCTGTATGAGCAGTTAAGTGTCGGAGTAGCCATGTGATTTGTGCCTCATATATGTCTTTAATTGTGAATTTAAATGAGCTTTGTGTCACAAACATTAAATGAGGCACTATAAAGTGTTACAGGGAAATTACATTTGACTAAACTCATCTTTACCGCATCAGGTCTTTAGGGGTTTGTGTGTACATTTGTTTTGTGCATCACCATAGCAAAGGACGGATTCATAACAGTATAAAAAGCAGCAGCTCTATAACGGAAGTGAGAGGAGAGAAGTCTCGAAGATCTGAATTTCCAGGAGGTGTCTTGTTTACTCTGTTCATAACAACAGTACTGTTGACAACACAGCATGATGAGCTGTGAACGCAACAGCAGTTGTATTTATTTATGTATTTTTTTTGTTTGATTTATGCCTGATTATTTTATGAGATTGACTCGGTGCATGGGGTCTCTTTGTGAGCTGACTGTAGTTGTCACGTGTAGTTCTCGGAAACTTTGACATTCATCGTGCCAAAATTATTTTTACCATCTTTGCAACTACTCACACAAAATGACCAACAGATGTTTCAAATATGTTGAAAACAAAACAAAACAAAAAAGTCCAGTGACTGTTCATCTCTTTAGCATTGGTTTGAATCATACAGTTTAATTTCATTTGACTGCCAATATATGTTAACCGTGACGAGAATCAGTAGCAGGGTGATTTAGAGGAGAAGGATGATTCAAGAATTATGTCAGTCAGTGATTTACAGATAATCAGGGTCACTTACCAAACAAACACACTGCAAAGAGGCCTGAGAGAGAGCGTGAAGGCGAGTGGATTAGGGAAATGTAGAGGGGTGTGTTGAAACATGCACCTCCCTTTCCTCTGATCTTTATTAGTTCTGACACTGAAATCTCACCTTCCCATTTTTCACAGCAAACTGGAAGCTCTGCTGAACACCGTCTGGATTCACACAGAGATCTCCTCACCAGCCATCGGGATGTGGATTATGCTGTTGGGACTCGCCTCTGAATTACTGGCCTCCTCCAGATCAGAAGATCACACAGGTAAGAAAACCCATCACAGGAACATTATACATCTGTCTATATTGACTATGAATTTGACAGAGTATGAATGGAGGAGCGTCTGTATGCCTGAGTACAGGTAAACAGCTGCTCTGAAGAAAGACAGATATGCTGAATACCAGTAAAGAGCCAGAGGAATTTAAGCTGTTTGAAAAGTGAGTGAAAGAAAGAAAGATGGGGAATGACTAATGGCTGGTTTCAGATTTTTCCTAAAAATATATATACATAAAAATATTCTAACTTGTGTTGTAGCATCTCTGTGTGCGGTCATGCAAGCAAGAAATGAAAGCTCCCCCCAAAAATGCACTCACTGTTTTCGTAAGCAGTTATTTTGTCACATGTAGTTCTGGGAAACTTTGACGGTTGACTTGCCAAATTTGAGTGGATAAATCTGATAACTTTAATCACTCAACGCTCAGTGTGAAATAGACACTCAGCGCTCAGCACACTCCTGGCGTTTAAAAAAAAGCGGCGCTCCCTTTGAAAACAATTGAAAAAATACGTCAGCCTTGGGAAAAACGCTTTGGTGGACACCTGCTTATTCACCTTTGTTTTACTTTGACTTTACCTCTTTCACATTGTGTGGGATTTCCAGGTGTTTTGTGTAAAAACCCAGCATGAAAGATGTCAAAGTGAAATGTGTATGTGTGCTTGTTTGTTTTGAGGGAATGGTGGGAAACTCTGTTGGTCGGAGAGACATGCTACTGGGCAGTTGTAAATTTCAGCATTTCAAAAGAAAACCAATGAGAGTCAGAAGCTTGTAACACTCCAAAGAGAAAGGAACATTTGAAATCGCATCATATATATGACCCCTTTAAACAGTATCAAAACTGAGTGTTATATTCCGGCTCAGGAAGTCAACAAAAAATATGGGAACTGCGTCCAAAAATATCATCTTAAACAAAACATTTATTTAGTCTAGGGGTTCCAAATAAAGATAATGAATTAATAACAACAAATAAACTAATAATGTAAAAAAAAACATTAAAATAAAGGTAATGGTAAAGGTCTAGCTGCAGGATGTTCTGAGAAAGGAACCAGGCTCCTCTCCAAACAAGGACAGATCTTTTAAATACGCAGTCCTCCAATTAAGAACAGGTGGATCCTTAGCTGGTAACCTGTAGAAACAAAGAAAACCACAACAAAACACAACCAAACAACCTGACCCATAACATGAGTGAAACAGACTTTTCAAAAATACATACATACACACATAAGGGTTGGGCCCATACATTTTTTTGACATGTTGGCATCTCGTAGAAGCGCACACATCCGTTGAAAGCCTCTCATTGCCTGAATGT
>NW_015630333.1:74858-119903 GCF_001515625.1 Sinocyclocheilus rhinocerous | reverse complement strand
AAAAAAGTCAATCTAGGTGAATCAGACATCGGACAGGTGAGAAGTTACTAAGAAAATATATAAATAAGCACAATATTGACACAATCTTACATGGTATCTCGCTGTGTGAGCATGTAGCTGTCGCTTCAGACACGACTCGACTGACCAGGCCATGCAGCAGACACACACTCATGTACAGTACTGATTCTCTTTACCTGCTGTGTTGCATTTCAAGGTGTTTGAGGCCGTTTGCAGCCACACAAACAGAGTTTGTTTTCAGATGAGCAAAACACAGGGGACGTGAAAACATTGCCAAGTAAAGAGCTGCAACATGACACTGAAAACAGCAATAAAATCAGAAATAGACTTTCGCTGTCAGCGCTTCCACTTGTGTGACATACACGTCTAGGACATGTGACCCTGGTTCAGGCGCCTCAATCCATGCAGGGCTTTTCAGAACATCTATTTCAGAGTGAAAACTGCACACATTTGAGATTAATACAATATTTCTGCTCAGAACTCACTTTGAGTGTTTGTATTTATGTTCTATTGTGGATTTTGTATATAATATAATAACAAATATGTGGGGTGTTTTAACTACACCGGTTTATTATTTCTCATGTAAACATACTTTATTCTTATAAATAATACCCCAAGACGCATGAAGAACACATAAACTATACACTATGATGAAACATAGTATAATTGTGAAACAGGGAATTATGATCAAACAATATTGACTGATGGATCTGCAGAGAATCGTGTTTCAGTGAGTCATGAATCCTGGAAGAGAGAGAGGTAGACAGTGGTTGAACTTCATTCTCATCAAATAGCATAATTAATGGAAAATGAATACAAATGATGATTATATCAAAATAACATAAAGTAAAATTTTGAATACATCAGTATTTCTATTATTAAACTTGGATTGCCCTTACGAAAATGAACCATGGTTTTACTACAAATAAAACCAAAAAACCATGGTTACTATAGTTAAACCATGGTAACCGCAAATTAACCATGGTTTTGCTACACTAACCATAGTTTAACCATGGTATTTGTAGTAAAACTGTGGTTATACAAATGATAATCAATATGTCAAAAAAACATGGTTACTACACTTATTCTACAATAAAATCATGGTTAATTTTCGTAATGGTAGACTTGGATCCCAGGCCATCCCAGTACTGACTGGTACTATCTCTTGAGGCAGTAAAAAAAAAAAAAATACTGAGGGTTGAAGTAGAAGGCGGGGTGGGGGGTGCTGATTGAAAACAACCATTGCCGAATTCGCACAAAAAATGCCTTCTGCCTTCTACAGAATAGTTTAAATACCTTATAAAGTAAAATTGTACACTCCCCTGTGGATGGTTGCTTGGTAGATACACCATTAGGGTTGATGCAGGGTGAACAGAGTTATTTAGGCCAATGTGGATTCCCTCTACTTCGTTTACCTCCCTCCCCAACTACTGTTGGGTTTTGAAGAAGGGATGTATGCTCCCTTGGATAGGCCTCTATAGTATGACCCATGTTCAAGAACCTGGCAAATAGAGACAGTCGGCCTGCAGGGCGTCCCTCCTCATCTATCGCATACTATAGTTAGCGTTGGAGGTCTGGAAAAGTGCCTTTATTTAAGTCAGAATTGAACTGTCCCCCTGTAAGTTCCCTTGTACCCTCATTGGAGTTAAAATATGGTGGATGAGAGTTATTGGCAAAGGGCAGCCTGCCTTTCTCCTGTCTGCCTCCCTGTCTAGGAGGTTTGGGCTCTGGTTTTACAGGGACTGAGTAGGATTTTGTTTTAGATTTAGAATTAAACCACTCTACTTGTCACACCTCGCTTGGTATTACAAGGAGCAGAGTGAGTGAAATTATGATGGGCAACTCACGAGAGTCCCTTTGTTTAGTTTACCTCCCTCTCCAACTACGCCCTAAGGGCTGAGCAGTTTCCTTTAGAGCTCTGCTCTTGGGGCCTTATAAGGCTTACGTGTGCCCTGCAACAACGGCCAGGACTTCCCTGGCTATAGAGTGTAGAAGCGTGGGTATCTTCCCTTTACTACTGGAACGATACTGGCTTAGGGACTGTTTCTTCTAAGCAGTCTATGAAGCATATGGCTCCCTGGAGGTTCACGCGTCTTGACTCTAGCTGGTTGATCTGTAGAGTCAGGATATTCTATGCCCACTATGGTCTGCATATCTACATTCTAGTGAGGCAAGTGAGTGGTGAGTGGGCATTGGTTCCCCATAGTGTCAACGCAGTTCCGCTTTGAATAGGAACCTCTAGGGTTATGACTGCAAACATGGATCCCTAAAAAAGGGGAATGAAAAGCGGCGTCTCATTGCCATGCATTGGGTCTTGTCCTTCAGACAAATTTTGATGACGTGTTGTGCAGGCACACTTTTAAACTTAAAAGGGGGCTCCACTTGTGACGTCATGGACTGCCATCAGCCAATGAACTGGCGTGTTTGCTACACATGCTCAGACACTGGTCACGCTGATGGCATTTCCATAGCATCAACTCCCTCCAGAAGCCATGTCTGTAAACAGTTGTAACCAGGGGGCGCTAGAGCATCTCAGGTGAGGCACGAAGAGTGATTAAAAAATTTATAAAAAGAATAATTTCATGATTATTAATTTCAATCAACACATTATACTGGAAATAATACTTTAAAAAGTAAAAAGAAGTAGGTTTGTGAACGTTGTTACATTTCTGCTCCTCTGTTTGCGATCAGATCATTTTAAACCCTGTAAACTCTTGGAAAGTTTTTAGTTCAGTTTAATATTAATAAAATGCATGAGTAAAATGGTCTTCCAAAGCCACTTTTAGTATATTAAGCCAGTGGTTTTCAACTCCAGTCCTCGCGCTCCCCCGCTCTGCATATTTTGCATGTTTCTCTTATCTTACGCACCTGATTCAGATAACCAGCTCGTTAGAAGTGAGCTCCGTGCATGAACTGTGTTCCGATTGACATGATCCCTACACAGTGTTCACTGCTCCCTACTCACTGAGCAGGGGAAATCCGTTCTCTTATCTTACGCACCTGATTCAGATAACCAGCTCGTTAGAAGTGAGCTCCGTGCATGAACTGTGTTCCGATTGACACGATCCCTACACAGTGTTCACTGCTCCCTACTCACTGAGCAGGGGAAATCCATTGAAGTTTACTTCATTTCGGAACATTTATTCATGGATTTGCGCTGCTGCCTGCAGCGTCTTCACACACAGACGAAACTTACTAGAGAAGTGTGACATAATATACCTTTGTAAATAAAGACAATGTAAATTCTCGTCTCGCACACTTTAATGGCCTTTGAATGGAATATACACGCTCGCTTCGAACCGGAATCATGGCGGAATATCCGGTGATGTCCACTTCGCAGGGTACTTATGGTCAAATAGAACAAATGTCTGAAGTGATAAGAAAAACATATAAAATATGCAGGGGGGCGCGAGAACTGGAGTTGAAAACCGCTGTATTAAGCAATGGTAAGCTTCCTTACAGTGGGCTTCTATTGGGGAGAAAATGCAAAAAGTATAAATGCTGTCTTGGAATATGGTGCCGCTGTCTTGGAAGCTGATAGTGTTTATAACAAGAGAGAGATTATGTTTGTTTTCACTCCTTAAACGGTTTTGAATTCCTGTTTACAACATTATTTACACTGATCAGCCACAACATTAAAACCACTGACAGGTAAAGCGAATAGCATTGATCATATCGCTAGAATGGAATCTGTCAAGCGGTGGGATATAGGCAGCAAGTCAACAGGCAGCCCTTGGAAGCAGGAAAAAAAATAGTTCGGGGTTGGGCCAAATAGTGATGGCTAGATGACTGGGTAGAGCGATGAAACGTCTTGTGTGCTGTTCTTGGTATGCCGTGATTAGGACCTACCGAAAGTGGTGCAACTAAAAAAAAAGTGGAGTCATTTTATTATTTTGTGTAATCTAAACAAGAATGCTCTAAGCATGTTAATAACAAAAATTAATAAACGAATAAATCTTAAGTCGCCTGAACGAACAGTTTCACAATGAACAAAGCATGCATTGCATCTTGAAAAAATGTTGATTATCACCTTGTTTGGGATTTTTGTGTTGAGGTACGTGCGTCTGATTGCAAATTTTGGATTTAATGTTATATGTTCCTTTTGTCTTCTTAGGACTTTTGTATTACTTCCTGTCCCATGTGCCATTTTGTAGTCAGGTTGCCATGTGCTCATGTTTCTGTTCTTATGCTCCATGTGTTCCTGTTTTTTTGTTTATTAAAACTCCTGCAGTTCGATTTTTGCCTCTGCCTGCCTTCTCTCGCTCCCCCATTACGATACATTTGTCTGTCAAGGTACCCTACTATCCTTAAGAGATAATATAAAGCCAATATTATATTATTAAGCTTTGAAAATTAAACATAAAATTAAAGAATGGCTTTAATTGTTTCGTCCATAGAAACAGTCACTAATGAGGCATCTATGTATGCATATCTATGCGTTCACCCTCCGTTTCAGTTTTTTGTTTGTCAATTCATGTTTTAACATTTGTTAAATAGTTGTGTGTTGGTATTACCTTCATCTACCTGTGTTCTACTTGTTCTCTGAAATGTCCTCATGTTGTTTTGTTTAAAGAAATCAGCCTGCGATTAGATCCATGTCTCCATCAGCAGCGTAACATCTAAAGTTTGCCAGATAAATGAGGTGTTATTAATTGTCCCAAAGCTCTTGATCTTTATGTGTTGTCAGCTTCTTTCCCTCTTTAAGATTGAAGCTAAAATCTTCACTAAATCTGTAGTCTCTATTACTGTTTCCTTTGTCTCCCTTCTTCTGCTATGCATTTCAGAAAATCTTGCTTCTAGAGTGGCACTATATGAATTAAATCCATTAATTACTATCATTAATGTGCTGTTTCTCCTGTTGTAGTGCGCTCACGGAGCTGCAGCTATGCTGGAGTGTTTCATGTGGAGGGGAGAGAACGCTATAGTCTGACGTTTGAGAAGGCCGAGACATTGTGTGAGCATTTATCCTCTTCATTAGCCAGTCTGGAGCAGGTGGAAAAAGCCTACAATAAAGGACTACAGACATGCAGGTTCTTACATTCAGCTGAACATAACCAAATGACAATTAAACATACAGGATCATTATTAACATGAGCTCCACCGAAATATAAACATACGTTTTGTCTGCAGGTATGGATGGATAAACAGCACAGAGGTGGTGATAGTCCGTCAGACGCCAAATAGAATCTGTGCTGGCAACCAAACCGGCATCATCAGGAAAACTCCAGACAGAAAAAAATATGACGCCTTCTGTTTTGATGCTAAAGGTTTGATTTGTGCAACATGCTGTAAGTTTTAGTCAACACATGATCGATCATCTTTTTTTTAACAAAACATTGCATTTCGATCAGATACTGCAGAGAAGAACTGCGCAGCTATAATTGACCCTGAGAGTTTAAACAAAACAGATGGCGACTCAGCATTTACAGGTAGGCCTACGACTTACTAAGGAATAACATTTTAAATGGTATGCATTTTGTATGAAAAAAAAGTGTATTCAAGGTGTGCCACAGAATTCACTTTTATATTAAATTTTTTTTTTTTTTTAACACACATTATTTTTTACACTGGTCTACAGCCAAGATGTTTCTGAAATAAATGTTATCAAAATGTACTAATTCTGAGTCACTGGGAATGAAAATGATGCTTACATTTTTTTGATTGGCTCTAATTTTTAAGATATGCTATTGGGTCAGTATATCTGACCCATGAACTAATCGCCCTATATCAGCTCTGGATGGTGCTCTCTTATCTGTCAGTGTTTGATTTTGCAAAGGGTCACGTTTCTGTTTAGCCAAAGCAAGCAGAGATGCATTGTGTGAACAGTGCAGATTACTTCTGCTATGTTAGTGGTGAAGTGACTTTAGCACCTCAAAAGCACAGTTAGGAAATGCCTTACCACATTTATTTTGGCTGCAAAATTGGAGATCAGGACACACACACACACACACACTGCGACACGTGCAAACAATTGCAGTGGCTGAACAGGAAAAGGAAATCTATGCCTTCAGTGGAAAAAAATCTAGATGAAATTTGCAGTGTCTTCTGCATTGGCACAGCAAATTTAATGTAGATTTCCCCACCCCCACTGAGCAGTCAGCGACGAGCACAGCGAATGATTTCCCATTGAAACAATGGAGAAACGCTGTCAGGGCAAATGGAGCCCATCAGTGCTTGCAGACTATTGCTGAACTGTGACAAGAGATGCTACATTTAATGAATACAAGAAGTGCAGAGTAGACTCTGAATAGGACTAAAGTATATACATAATAGTTTTGGCCTTTTGTTTCATTATACATTTTATGGTAACACTTTAGTATAGGGACCAGTTCTCACTATTAACTAGTTGCTTATTAGCATGCATATTAGCATCTTGGCTGTTTATTAGTACTTATATACTTATATAATTCTTATACATTTATACCTGCTTATATAATTCTGCATGACAATATTCTATCTCTAATCCTACCCAAAACCTAAACTTAACAACTACCTTACTAACTATTTATAAGCAGCAAAAGTTTATTGAGGCAAACGTTGTAGTTGTTTGTTAATAGCAATAATTGGACCTTAAAATAAAGTGTGACCAGTTTTACTTATATAATCCTTTTGCCGATTTTTAAAGTGTTACTTAAATGGGAGAGGTGACAGGTAAAATGTAAAAACTGAAATATCTTGGAAACAGCAGCCAATCATTTGTTTTAATTGTCGTATTTGAATTCAGCACATCAAAATGCACAATAAATATCATATTTTATCTCTGAAGCAGACGAGTTCTATAGACCAGTGTTATCTGTATTATCTGCATCAGTTTTACTTGTTCTAAAGACAGGTTTCAAGAAAAACACTGTCACACTTTCCATCCCTGCACAGACAGATTTATTTCTGTAAAAACATGACCAAATAAATGCTAAGCTGTGAATGTTTAGTTTTGATAATAACTTTGGTTGTCTAATAAATTCATGTAAATATCTATAAGACAACAGGTTGAAAAGCTGTTTCAGAGATGGACCATTTTTTCATACAATCAATGTTTGATGAGCAGATATACACTAAGTTGTGCATAATTGACATTTGACAGAAGTCACAACACACCGACCAAATGCTGGAGAGGAAGATTCTGAAAATTCAACATCTGAAGTCACATCTGAGTCCTCTACTCCAGTTCTCTGGATGCAGACCAGTCCCACACAGAGCCCTGCGGAACAGAACCACACTGATCAGACAAACCGTGATACGCATATAGAGTTGACAACTTCACATCCAAATCCAGACACCACAGGGCTGGGAGTGTTTGAATCAGTGACCACTAACACAACACACCGACCAAATGCTGGAGAGGAAGATTCTGAAAATTCAACATCTGAAGTCACATCTGAGTCCTCTACTCCAGTTCTCTGGATGCAGACCAGTCCCACACAGAGCCCTGCGGAACAGAACCACACTGATCAGACAAACCGTGATATGCATATAGAGTTGACAACTTCACATCCAAATCCAGACACCACAGGGCTGGGAGTGTTTGAATCAGTGACCACTAAAGAAACAGCAGCAAATAAAGCAGGTGAAGTTTTTATAGGAATTTTAGCCATATCTGAATTTGATCATCAGTTCATTCTTTACTAAATGTAATACAATGTGATCTATCTGGATTGTTTGTAATTATTACTGAAAATGACTTCCGACCTCTTATTTGAACTGTTGTGTCTCTGTGCTTCTGTCTAGTTGTTACTCCAGAACACGCCACCCCAAACAACGGGTCTATAGGTATGGCCAGTTTAATATAAATGATGTATTAAAAGTAATGCCCAAATCAATTGTATTCAATTTCAGACTACTATTTGCTTTAACAAGCCTTGATTGACAACATTCTGACAAATGTTCACCAGGGTGTGAATTATAAGGCAGTCTTAGGTCAGGGCTCTATAACAACTCCAGTCCTGGGGGGCCGGTGTCCTGGAAACTTTACTACCAATCCCAGTTGAACCCATCTGTCTGTAATTTGCAAGCAACTCTGAACACCTAGTTTCAGGCATGTTTGATTAAGGCAGGGGTGTCCAGTCCTGCTCCTGGAGGGCCACTGTCCTGCAGTGTTTAGCTCCAACCCCAATTAAACACACCTGAACCAAAGTAATCAAGCTGTCACTAGGCATACTAGAAACTTCCAGGCAGGTGTGCTGAGGCAAGTTGGAGCTAAACTCCGCAGGACACCAGCCCTCCAGGACCGAGTGTGGACACCCCTGGGTTAGGTGTTAAACTCCGCAGGACACCGGCCCTCCAGGACCGAGTTTGGACTCCCCTGGGTTAGGTGTTAAACTCCGCAGGACACCGGCCCTCCAGGACCGAGTTTGGACTCCCCTGGGTTAGGTGTTAAACTCCGCAGGACACCGGCCCTCCAGGACCGAGTTTGGACTCCCCTGGGTTAGGTGTTAAACTCCGCAGGACACCGGCCCTCCAGGACCGAGTTTGGACTCCCCTGGGTTAGGTGTTAAACTCCGCAGGACACCGGCCCTCCAGGACCGAGTTTGGACTCCCCTGGGTTAGGTGTTAAACTCCGCAGGACACCGGCCCTCCAGGACCGAGTTTGGACTCCCCTGGGTTAGGTGTTAAACTCCGCAGGACACCGGCCCTCCAGGACCGAGTTTGGACTCCCCTGGGTTAGGTGTTAAACTCCGCAGGACACCGGCCCTCCAGGACCGAGTTTGGACTCCCCTGGGTTAGGTGTTAAACTCCGCAGGACACCGGCCCTCCAGGACCGAGTTTGGACTCCCCTGGGTTAGGTGTTAAACTCCGCAGGACACCGGCCCTCCAGGACCGAGTTTGGACTCCCCTGGGTTAGGTGTTAAACTCCGCAGGACACCGGCCCTCCAGGACCGAGTTTGGACTCCCCTGGGTTAGGTGTTAAACTCCGCAGGACACCGGCCCTCCAGGACCGAGTTTGGACTCCCCTGGGTTAGGTGTTAAACTCCGCAGGACACCGGCCCTCCAGGACCGAGTTTGGACTCCCCTGGGTTAGGTGTTAAACTCCGCAGGACACCGGCCCTCCAGGACCGAGTTTGGACTCCCCTGGGTTAGGTGTTAAACTCCGCAGGACACCGGCCCTCCAGGACCGAGTTTGGACTCCCCTGGGTTAGGTGTTAAACTCCGCAGGACACCGGCCCTCCAGGACCGAGTTTGGACTCCCCTGGGTTAGGTGTTAAACTCCGCAGGACACCGGCCCTCCAGGACCGAGTTTGGACACCCCTGGGTTAGGTGTTAAACTCCGCAGGACACTGACCCTTCGGGACTGGAGTTAAAAAGCCCTGTTTTAGGGGGTCTGATCACCATCATCAATGGATGGGTAAAATAAAGGGTTGTGGTACATGTACAGTCATAAGACTACTCATAGGTACAGCTTTTTCTGAATTAGACTTGTAATATTATTTCGACCACCCCTGAAACACAATCTGCTTGCAAAACCAAAGGCATTGACAGAAAACAGAACAATGTTCCTAGTCAAGAATAGTCTCATAATTGGGGAAGTTAAGTAGAATTTAATCCCATAAATACATTTGCAGCACAAATACAAATACAAAACAAAGATGACCCTGAGTGCTGTTGAATTGAATATATGAAATGAATCTCTTAAAATAGCCTTTTTTTTAAGAAGCAGCTTATTTTAAGGTTAAACCACAAGTTTATCAGACACTTGTACCTAACAGCTTTTGGTTGTCTAAAAATGGTAAATATCTATTTGATGATTATTTGCTGACAGCAGACAAACCAGCAGCTTTCCTCACATTCTGGGAAAACATGAATAGGCAAAAGCATAAGTAGGCCTGGCCCTAAGTACACACACCCAAACCTCCTGCCAAAGTGATTCTTTGTGCACTCTGACTTGAATAACTGCATTGATTTTTCTTTATTACTTGGTTTGAAATAACGTGTACTTTGTTTTAATCCTCTTACAGACTGGCTGATCATTTTACTCGTCATTTTGGCCGTTTTTGTCATTCTGCTTGTCTGTGTTATTGCAGCAAACAGAAAAAGGTATGTTGTTTTAATGCAAATATTAGAGCCCACAGCAGAAGTACAAAAATACCACCAGTCTGTCACAATACCCACACTTGTCAATTTGTACTTGCCTACTTGTGTTATGTATCGCTAATAATTCTGGCCACTGTGTGCAAGTGGGAATCTTGAATGTGTATAAAGGAATGTTTGATTGACACAGCTATCATAAAATCTAAGTTGCTAAAACAGTTGCTATAGAGTCATACCAACTGGTTTTAGAAACCATAATACCATCGCTGTCATGCAGGTGAAAATATGCTACTTTGCTCAAGAAGGAAGGCTTGTGGGTTCCTAAATGTAGCGCATCGAAGTTGAATAAGGGTTAGTGTGTGTTAGTGTTGACGGTCTTGCTTATACTTCCTCTCTGTCACATGCGTGCACCCTGAAGTGGGCAAGAGCACAAGTGTGGGTACTGAACAGGCTAAGTGTGCTTAAAAAGAATAAATAGACAGTAGTGTCAACAGCTAGATTTGAAAAAACGAAACACAGGAATAAAGAATATGTTTGGTTTACATTTTCTAACTTTAAAACTATTGGTTTTATAAAATAGCTGCCAGTGATTTATTATTTAAGTTAACAGTGTTATTGTGTTTTAGTGAATGTGCACATTTGTTTTTCTATAGATGGTGTGGCAAGAAACAGAATCTGATTATTACACAAGAGAGCAGCAGTGAAGAAAAGGGCGCAGCAGCTTCATTGACTAAGGAGCAGGAGATGGTCAAACTAGTGAACACTGAGAAGATCGCAGGGAACAGCAACTCAGAGTTTATCAGCATCAGTCCAGAGAATTGAACCGAGAAAACCCAGAAGGCATAAGAATGAGAACACAAGCAATTTACGCTAACAACTGACAATACAGATGCACTAATATGCCTTAATCAATGCTGAACTAATGCACAGATAATCTTTAGATAATGATTGATTTATGAAGAACTAAGCCATTCATTAATAATTACATCAGCATCTGATAAAGTGACTGATTAATAGATTAAGATATATAGGAATTGCTATTAAATAAATGTCATCAAGGATTAATTCACTATCAACATCTAGCATTAACTAATAGTGTAAATCAATGTGTTATTTACCACAGTGGGTCAAAGCCATGTATTCCAATTTCCAGCTGTCCGATTTAAAAAATCATTAGATAATAGTTTGCATATCATTATATTATGACTTGGTGAGACACTTGACTATTAACTCTGTTAACTAATAATTAAGTAATATGCTCCTATGGTTATGATTTTAATCAATTTACCCATCCCTCAAACACGTTATTTGACATTACATTCACTGCACAACTGCAGGGCTCAAGTTTTACTTATTTTTTTTTTCCCTGTGTAACCTTGAATTGTATTTTTTTATTTAATTACATAAAACATTACATTCACTGCACAACTGCAGGGCTCAAGTTTTACTTATTTTTTTCCCCCTGTGTAACCTTGAATTGTATTTTTTTATTTAATTACATAAAAGGAAAAAAGAAAAAGAAAAAAAAATCACAATGCTTGATAAAAAAAAAAATAAAATACTACTAGCCTAACTAATATAAAGTTCAAACATTAAAGACAAGTGAACAGTCAGTAATTAAGAAAATAAACAAGAACAAATAAACAAAAGAAATGTTTGAGAAAGGACGTCTTACCTGTTCTCTCACGTGCTTTCTGAGCATCTGCTGCGTCTTCAGTCTGTTTCCCTTCATGAGCAACACTTTTACCTGCTACTTACCGACATCTAGACTCCTCTCAACCCTTTATGTTCGTATGCTCATTAAGTAAAAGTCATAACAATGATATCTTCACAAATTATTAGTTAACGATTTATTAAATCAGACAGCTGGAAGTTAAAATACATGACATTTTGGTAATTCATTTACACTGTTATTAGTAGATGTTGATCCATGATGACACATTTAATTAACAGCAATTCATATATGACTTAATCTATTAATCAGATAAACTATTTGTTGATGATGCAGCAATAGTTAATGAATGGCTTAGTTTTTCATGAGTCATACATGAAATGTGCATTAGTTCAGCAAGTGCACACATATTGTAAAGTGTTGCCAGTTTTACATCATAAAAACATGACCAGAGAAAGAGATCTAAGTACAAAAAACAGAAGAAATCAGATGGACAGATTTGAAACTAATCAAAAGGAGGTTATGGTTGGAAATGTATATTTTGAGTTTTTAATATCATTTCTCTATATTACTTTTAGCTGTTAAAACCAAAAACATCAATTGTGTGTAATTTAATTATTATTGTATTACAAAATATTACTGTTTGTGTGTGTGTGTGTGTGTGTGGCATCAAGAGAGCAAACACACATCTATGTTGTACTTTGTTGTTTCATCCCTCTCCATCTATGTTTGCTTATTTCTTAATATTAATTTTATATTAAAATATTAAATAACTAGTTAATGTTAATGTTATACTAGAGTTTATGTAAACCAGTAGCTTTCCAGTGCATTTGCTTGGTATAACACTGGTTGAATCAGTGCTGGTCAGATAAGTCGAATGATCATTGAGAAAGAAGCAACTAAGATTATTCAATAAAGTCGTTACCATCACTTGGTCTCCTGATTTCTGCTCTTCCTTTCCCTTCTCTTCCATTCTGCAAGAATAAAGTTAAAATGACAATGTGCTCACTGCTCTGAATGCCAGATACTGGCAAATATTTTCTGACAGAGAGAGAGAGAAGTCTTGTAAAGACCTCCAGGTGTGATGATTGTCTGAAGCCTGTATAGAATCACAGCAATTCATTGGCTGATTCAGTAATCCCATTCCAGCTCTCAGCAACTGTTTTCCTTTTGGGAGAGAAATGGTGTTTGTGAGAAATTTCATTTAGAATTCAGACTATATAATAGTATTGAAACAGCAGTTCCCTTTCAAATGGGAACTCGAGCTGCGTCCCCTAGAGGGCACTATGGGGAATGCCTCCAGCATGACCGGTGTCTGAAGAAATGTCATTTTTACATGTAACAAAAGCTATGGTAATGAGTTTATGAATATTAATGAGATCTGGGTTTCCCATAATCCTCTTTTTAGCATCAGTATAGTCCAAAGATGAAGGAAGAACATCCATGCACAGAAACGGCTGCTTTTTTATTTATTAGTTTAGTCAGTGAAACATAAAAAAAATATATTATGGCCGGAATTATTATTTTTTTTGTTAATTGTTTATAAAAAAACAATTTCATTCTGTTTCTTTTTATTGGCCACCAGGTCCTTCAGATACTTAAATGAAAAAATGAACAAGGCATTCATTTATCATTTATTTTATCGTCATGAACATAAAAAATTAAAAAAATTTATATGTTTGTTTTTGGTTTCATTACACTTCGTTCTAATGCAGGGGTTTAAGACAGTCTAAGACAGTGGGCCTCCCTTTTGACACAACTTACCCGATGTCTGTTTGCTATAGCAACAAACGCTATATGCATCTGATTATCAGATAAGCCTCGCGCTCTTATTTCAAGGTTGTTGTTAATGCTGTGGTTATATTAACAGTTTCCTTCGTACATTCGGTTCAACGACATTGTTAAAACACATTTATCATCCAATGGAACTGTGCGGATGATTTAGATGCTTACATTTTTGCTCCGTCCATGCAATAAATGCGCAGCCTTCGACTGCTCAGGTAATGTCGTCGGCATGACCGAGAGACATTGAAAAAATACAGAAAAGTAAAACTACTTCACTTTAGCATTACTGGCCACGAGTACTAAGGAGAGATCACACATCAGCTGCTCAAAAAATGTGTCAGCGAGACGAATGGAGTGCGAGCCCAATCTTGTGACAGTCACAGGCTTTAAATAGTGGAGCATGTGAAGGAGAGATGCGAGGCACGAACACTGTTCAAGGTCTCCATTAATTCGTGCTTGAAGTAATTTAATGTGTATATATTTTGAAAGCATTGAATCGCTTTAGAAATCGTGATTCATTCGATTCTTAGTGTTTTAAATCAATTACTGTCCGAAATCGACGATTCACGATTCGAAAATCCATGTTTCAAGATCAATGCATATGCATCGTCAGGGTTTGTAATCGATGCATCGAGAAAACGAGTGAATCGTTACACCCCTAATGGATACACTTTTTTTTGCTTCAAAATCTCGAACACCATTCACTGCCATTATAAAGCTTGGAAGAGCCAGGACATTTTTTTTTATATAACTCTGATTATATTTCTCTGAAAGAAGAACTTCATATACATCAAAAATCATGAGCAAATCATTGGGTAATTTTAATTTTTGGGTGAACTATCCCTTTAAGTGCACAGGGGTTGGAGAAAATAATGTGAACACATTAGAAATAGCCAGTATTTTATTAATGTGTTTACCATCGTTTGCCTTTAATACAGCGTCCAACCTTCTTAGAATAGATTCATACAATGGGAGAAACCAGGCTCAGTCGAGGGGCCAGTTCTCCTCTGGCCAGATGAAACCAACAGTTCAATTCCAGGCTGCAGCAAAGTCACATTGTGCAGAGGACTCAATTGGTTCCTGTGGTCTTGTCCCGGTTACCGTCTAGGAGACAAGGTCTTCACTGGGGATCTGTCTCTGGGGCTCATCTAGTTGTCCTGGTCTCTGCTGAAATTCAGGGCTGTCGAGGTCATCTCTAGGTGCTGATCCACCCATCTGGACTGGATACGAACTGGATCCAGGTGATCCAGTACATATAACAAGAGTGATAACAAGTAGGTTAACTTGATATAACGTTTTTAAAACTAAGAATAATGAAACAAAAACAATGATGGTTCGAAATGAAAAGAACATAATTTTTTTAGCAATTTAAAATTGTAAGAACTGTCCATCCCAGTCAAAACAGTCAGAGGATCTGTAACAGAGAGTGGGGAAAGAACTTTAAACAACGCCAAAATTTAAATATCTATACTATTGATTAATATGCTTACATAATTATATCCCTACCTTAGTGAGCGGTATGCATTTGTTCCCTCGCTGCGCAGAGAAGACTAATTCGGGGTTGTAGTGACGTCAGAAACAGTTGAAGGTCATCCTCCACTTGAAGACGTGAACGATATTTGTTCTTGATGAATGTCATAGCAGAAAATCCTGATTTGCACAAATACGTTGAAACAAATGTTAAAAGATTCCTCAGTGCTCTTTGTGTGAGTTCAGCAAATTCATTTTGAACAGAGAGCCAGAAATGTCCAATGGAAGAGTGTGTAATAATTTGCTCCAGTTCATGATTACTAGTCAGATCAATTAAAGCCTCTTCATCTTGTGTAGACAGGCTACACAAATAAAGTTAGATCGTTACCCTCCTAAAAGTGTAAACTGTACAGACATAAAGAAAGAATGTCAACGCAAAGTGTATTCTCCAATAGCATACCTCTGCCCATATATACAAAATATGCAAAATATGTGTGTGTGTGTGTGTGATAGCGTCCGTTCAAGTCCAGTAAAGAGTGTGTGTGTGTGTGTATGTGTATTGAATCAGCCTCACCGGTGAAGCGTAAGAGTCCAGGAGCACGATGAGAGCAGCGCTGCCCTGTGACGGAGTCCTCAAAGTGAAAAATATAATCTAATTCAGATCGTTAATTCCACACGGTAAGAGACAAAAGTCACAGTCATAGACAGCAAGAGGGGAACTGAGGTAGATGCCATTCAGCCCGGGAAATGCTCCTCTTTTCCCCTGGTAAGCCGGCTTCCTTTATCAGAAGTATAGAAGATCAGCTGATGAAATCGACGTCACCGGGATTCCCTCACGGGTCGAGACAAAACTATCGTGATAAAACACGGGATCAACAACACTGAAAGGGGCAAGAAACAGTGGGGAATTAATTATACATTACCAGGTGACTTATATTCATAATTAAGTTAATGGCCAACATTATAAATATTCCCCCTTATGTGCCCCCCCAGCGGCATCGGAGGAGAGCGTCCGTAATAATGCTTCATATTGACCACATTAAATACATCTGTTCTAGGTGCGTTGCCCCAGCACACAGTGTAATTTATTATAGGCCCTGTTTTACTTTTTATTTCAGCTGGACCTTCCCACTTGGGTGCTAGCTTGGCAGAGAACTTGTTCGATTAAATCTTTCTGTTAGGTTTGATTGTGGATGATAGCTGGAAGTTCATTTTTGAACACATCCCCATGCCTTGCACAGATCTGCCAAAATACCAGATGTAAACTGGGGACCCCTATCGGAGACCAGGTACTTAGGGACTCCCCATCTGGTGAAAATCTCTTCTTTGAGAACTCTCACTATCTTCTGGGTTTTTGCATCTCTCAGTGGGAACATTTCTACCCACTTGGTATAATAGTCCACAACAACAAGGAGGTAGGTGTTCTGTTTTTTTACTGGTAGGAAACGGTCCCATTAGGTTCATGCCTAATGTGTGTCCTGGCATGTGAGCTCAGAAGGAAACCAGAGGGCTTAGTATTACTGGGTTTGTATTTTTGACATATTTCACACCCTTTTACATACTGCCATACGTCTTTCCTCACAGTCGGCCACCATGCCACCTCTAGGATCTTTAGTAGAGTCTTAAGTTGTCCCAAATGACCTCCCAGAGGATTGTCGTGATAATAGTTAAAAAATTCAGGAATGAGTGACTGTGGAACCACCAACTGATATTTCCCTCCTCTGTTTTTTAAAGGGACTCTACGATAGAGCACCCCTTGATGTTCCTCAAAGGAGATGGACTGTTCCTTAACTGGGCGAGGTGGGACATCATCTTTCAGGTCAACAAGTGCTTTGTCTGAGTGTTGCGCTTTGGGTATTTCTTCTAGTGAGTGTGGGAAGGTAGACATATGGAATGCTGTTATGCTGAGACAAGGAGCAGCTTCCGTGGAGGAAGACGCATACATTCGGGATAAGGCATCCGGTCCTATGTTTAAACAGCCTTTCCTGTGGTGGACTTGGAAATTTAACTGTTGGAGTCGAAGAGTCCAGCGAGTTAGTTGTGAGGAGGTTTTGGGGCAATTGAAGGCCCAGGCAAGAGCTGCGTGGTCAGTAAACACGACAAATGGCCTACCCTCCAGGTAATGCCTCAATTTTTCAACCGCCCAAACAACAGCAAGACACTCTTTCTCAGATGTACTATAATTAAATTCTGCTTCTGTCAAGGTCCTAGATGCATAAGCCACAACTTTCTCCCCTTTCTCTGAATGTTGGGTGAGGATTGCACCGAGACCCACGTCACTAGCATCCATATGTACTTGAAAGGGCTGATTGATGTCGGGTTGTGTTAGTATAGGGGGGTTTTGGAGTGCTTGTTTGAGAGCATCCATGCTGGCTTGGCACTCTGGGGTCCACTCCTACTCTACTCCTTTCTTTTTCAGCCTATTCAATGGAGTAGTGATGTTCGCAAAATGGGGAATGAACTTGTGATACCATCCCGCCAATCCCAGAAATCGTTGCAGTGCCTTGAGATCGTGTGGAGATGGGAATTCGGCTACTGCTTTGGTCTTTTCTTGGTCTTGATCTCCACCCCTTTCTCTGAGACCACATGACCAAGAAACTTGAGTTGGCGTTTGAAGAAGTGGCATTTCTTCATATTTAGGGTCAAGTAAGTGCATGTAATACAGCGTTTAGATGTTGGACATGCTCTTCTAATGTCCTAGAATAGACAATAATGTCATCGATGTAAACGAAGCAGCACTTCCCTCTCAAGTCCGCCAAAACCCTTTCCATCAATCGCTGGAAAGTGGCAGTGGCATTCCTGAGTCCATATGGCATAGATTTAAATTGGAATAACCCTTTAGTGGTGATAAAAGCTGTCTTTTCCTTACTAGATTCCTCCATCTCCATCTGCCAGTATCCAGATTGCAAATCCAAAGCGCTAAACCAGGAGGCACCCTCCAGGGATTCCAAGATGTCATGGATCAGTGGCATTGGGTAAGCGTCCGGTACTGTCTTACAGTTCAGTTTTCTGTAATCCACACAAAACCTGTAAGAGCCATCAGGTTTGGGGACTAGAACCACAGGTGAAGACCATGGCGAGAAAGAAGGTTCTATGATGTTGTCACGCAGCATCAGCCCTACCTGGTCCTCGATGAGTTGCTTCTTGAGAGGAGATACTCTATACGCCCTGGATTTAAAAGGTATGTCTTCAGACATAATGATTTTGTGTTGTACAACTGATGTTTTACCCAGGTTGTTCGAGGTGGTACGAGGCCAGGTGGAGATTAACTTTTCCAGCCCTTCCTGGTTATCCGAGTCCCACTGTGTGAGTTGTGGGTTGACAGAGGTTAGTTCAGAAAGTCCACCAGTAGGGGGTAAGGCATAATAAAGGTTCAGCTTAGCCACCGTGAGGGAATGTACTGGTCCAGATGGCATAGCTGTTTCTGCTGTAGGGCTTGAGAATGGTAAAAATGGGTGATAGCTGTAGCCCTTTTCCGAGGGTATGCAGTATCTGGCTTGCCCTACTTCCAAGATGGCTCCTGTGGCACTCAAGAAGTCCAGCCCGGCAATCAGTGGAAAGGCAAGATTGGTGTCCTTCAATATATATGTGTTCACCCCATGCTCGTTTTCATGCAACTGATAGTGAATCTTTTGCAGATCTCTGGTCTGGTGAATAGTGCCATCAGCCATGAGGAATTTCTGAGGGATGGAGATAATAACAGATGGAGTCTGACCTTTTAGTTGATTCCATAGTTTCACTTGCATTAAGGTAAATGTGCTTCCAGTATCTATCACCGCCTTCAACTCTTGACCATTCACTTTTACTGGCACCACCAGGAAAGAAGTACCAGGATGGACTTGCTGCTGCCGTCTTGGTGTTCTTTACTTTACTGCTCTGTGTGCCAACTTTTAGCCAGTAGTCTTTTGCTCCCATGCAATCCTTCTCCACCAAAGCACCAACCTTCACCAGCTGCTCCACGGTGTTCACCGTTCCCCGTAGACATCCGGCAACCCTGGGGTTGATGTTATTCAAGATGCGACTCACAAGTTCCTCCTCGGAGATCCCTGACTTCCACTTCAAGCAGAGGGCCCTGTAGTCATAGGCGAAGTCCCTCATGTGTTGTTTTGGCTGTTGGACCATCATCCTCAGCTTCTCCTCCACTTCTGAGAGGTAGTCATCAGAAAGAAAAGCAGCCATAAAAGCCTTTTTGAAGGATTTCCAGTCCGTAACCTTTGCCTTCTCTGCCTTCCACCAGCTCTGTGCAGGTCCCCTCAGGACTGTGCTTAGAGTTCCGATGAGCTCGACGCTGGGAAGGGGCCTGATCTCCAAGAGGTTCTCACACTGTTCTAGAAAGTTGAGCACATCTGCTGTCTCACATGAGTCGCCAAACGTGGGGAACTCAAGGCGTATGGGAGGCCTTCCACAGAATGAGGATGAGGCAGCCATTACTGAGGAAATATGAACATTCAGTGGGTGAGAATGTACAGGGGAAGGAATATCATATGTTGCTCTGTGCAACCTTTGTGTTGGTATTTTGTCTCTAGATACAGGAGCTGTGGTCTGGGGATCGTGGACTGCAGAAATGTGGGAAGTAGACGGTGTATAGACTTGCAATCTGGTGAGAGTAGGAGTGCTAGTGTATCTCAACTTTTTCATTTGACTCTCCCATTTAACGACTCGTCTGAGAAAACAACCAGTAAAAGCTTTCTCTAACTTTTCCAGGGACTTATGGGAATAATCCTCCCAGTCTGCCAAGCTAGCATCCACAGCCTCCCTGAAACTTTGTTCCCTATTAATTGAACTATCAAGGGACTGTTTGAAATCATGTTCCAAGGTTTGCACTTTTTGATTAAGGGCCAATAAATCCCCTTTAAATTGTGACGTGTGTTTGCATTGCTTGAACCACACCAGCATTCAATATACAACTTTCTACATCATCATCCTCAGCATCAGAATGTTCATTATCATTATCAAAGAACTAATCATGGAGGTGATTTCAGTGGTAGGGTTACGTCTCGTTACAAATGGGCCTGCTGAAAAATCCACCCTTGTTTGTTCGGCATCTGCCGTTGGTTCATACACAGACGTGCTTGGATTATCAACATTTCCATCCTGCACTTCAGTATCTGCATCAATATCTTCCATTGCAAGATAAAAATCAAAACAACACCACAATACAGGGTCCCCGTATGGGCCACCAATATGTAACGCTCAGCCTTCAATAAGGCAGGCTACACAAATAAAGTTAGACCGTTACCCTCCTAAAAGTGTTTTTAAATGTTCTCACTCAGAATAAACTGTACAGACATAAAGACAGAATGTCAACGCAAAGTGTATTCTCCAATAGCATACCTCTGCCCATATATACAAAATATGCAAAATATATGTGTGTATATGATAGCGTCCGTTCAAGTCCAGTAAAGAGTGTGTGTGTGTATGTGTATTTTCAAAGTGAAAAATATAACCCAATTCAGATCGGTAATTCCACACGGTAAGAGACAAAAGTCCCAGTCATAGACAGCAAGAGGGGAACTGAGGTAGATGCCATTCAGCCCGGGAAACACTCCTCCTTTCTGTAAGCCGGCTTCCTTTATCGGAAGTACAGAAGATCAGCTGATGAAATCGACGTCACCGGGATTCCCTCACGGGTCGAGACAAAACTATCGTGATAAAACACGGGATCAACAACACTGAAAGGGGCAAGAAACAGTGGGGAATTAATTATACATTACCAGGTGACATATTCATAATTAAGTTAATGGCCAACATTATAAATATTCCCCTTTATGTTGCTGCGCTACAACAGTGTGTCACTTTCTGCTAGCTTGAACTTAAATGGATTGCGAATCCACTCATCCTGGATTGTCTCGTTGGAAAAATAGTGTGTGAATTGCTGACACAGACCCCTTAGGTGTTCAGCGACCAAAGGCTGAATAGGAACCACTGTCTGCCCTGCCTCTTGCATGAAGTCAGCCAGCGTAGGAAACATGTCCAAGCATCCTTTCTCCACATGAGTGGCCCATAGATCCAGCTTTCTCTGAACGGGGACACTTGCTCAAATGCCGAAAACACATTGCAGTCTCTGCCCTGCAATGATGTATTAAGCGTGTTGAGGCGTTCGAATATGTCCGACAAATAAGCCAACCTTGCGATCCAGCTTGAATCACTCATGTGCTGCACCAGTGGGGATTGAACATTTGAAAGAAAAAGTAGTACTTCCTCATGCAAATCAAAAAGTCGTGATAGAACTCTGCCCCGAGACAGCCAGCGGACTTCGTTGTGCAGAAGCAGCTGTTTGTAATGCGCTCCCAATTAATCGCATGAAATGTGGAAAAGACGAGCATTTAGAAGTCGTGCTTTTATCAGGTTGACAATTTTCACAGCTTCGTCGAGGACACTCCGAAGATCATTTGGCATCTTCTTGGCAGCTAAGGCTGGCCGCACACTAGACAATTTTCAAATCTTAAACGATTTTAAAACAATGGGAGGCCACAGACATGAAGACAGTTCAACCGATTTTTAGCCTTATAATCCTCTGAATGCACACACTAGACGATTCGACCAGACCACGAGACCACACACTTGTTGACACACACTTGTTGATTGTAGGAACGATTTCACAGTGACACGTGGTCTCACGGACACTCGCGAGATCAAACATGACTAGAGAAGAAAAACAATTAGAGGACAATCAACGTTGTCAGCTGGCTTTCCTGGCACGCGTTCTGTTTCACAGTGAAAAACAAAGTATAAAAAAAGAATATGGGTGATGTTCTCTGCTTGTGTGTTTACCTTGTGGCATGTTTGTGGCTGCCAAGTTTCAGCTATAGAAGCACGCAACATCCGGCATGTTTGATATTTACGATTTGAGTTCGGGGATGCGCTGCGTTTTGGACTACCTGTAGCTTGTTTATTGAAGATGCAGGACAACCACCTAGCAGTGCATTACAATAGTCCAGTCTAGAGGTCGTGAATGCATGAACTAGCTTTTCTGCATCAGAAACAGGTAACATATTTCGTAGTTTGGCAATGTTTCTAAGATGGAAGAATGCTGTTTTTGTAACATGGGAAATATGATTTTCAAAAGACAAGCTGCTATCTAATATAACACCCAGATTTTTGACTGTAGAGGAAGTAACCGTACATCCGTCTAGTTGCAAATTGTAATCCACGAGATTCTGTGTACTGTCTTTTGGTCCAATAAGTAATATCTCTGTCTGTTATATATACAGATATATATACTATATATATATATCTACTATTGATTAATATGCTTACATAATTATATCCCTACCTTAGTGAGCGGTATGCATTTGTTTCCTCGCTGCGCAGAGAAGACTAATTCGTGGTTGCAGTGACGTCAGAAACAGACGAAGGTCATCCTCCACTTGAAGACGTGAACGATATTTGTTCTTGATGAATGTCATAGCAGAAAATCCTGATTCGCACAAATACGTTGAAACGAATGGTAAAAGTTTCCTCAGTGCTCTTTGTGTGAGTTCAGGAAATTCATTTTGAACAGAGAGCCAGAAATGTCCAATGGAAGAGTGTGTAATCATTTGCTCCAGTTCATGATTACTAGTCAGATCAATCAAAGCCTCTTCGTCTTGTATAGACAGTGCGTCACTTTCTGCTGGCCTGAACTTGAATGGATTGCGAATCCACTCATCCTGGATTGTCTCGTTGGAAAAATAGTGTGTGAATTGCTGACACAGACCCCTTAGGTGTTCAGCGACCAAAGGCTGAATAGGAACCACTGTCGGCCCTGACTCTTGCATGAAGTCAGCCAGCGTAGGAAACATGTCCACGCATCCTTTCTCCACACGAGTGGCCCATAGATCCAGCTTTCTCCGGAACGAGGACACTTGCTCAAATGCCGAAAACACATCGCAGTCTCTGCCCTGCAATGATGTATTAAGCGTGTTGAGGCGTTCAAATATGTCCGACAAATAAGCTAACCTTGCGATCCAGCTCGAATCACTCATGTGCTGCGCCAGTGGGGATTGAACATTTGACAGAAAAAGTAGTACTTCCTCACGCAAATCAAAAAGTCGTGATAGAACTCTGCCCCGAGACAGCCAGCGGACTTCGTTGTGCAGAAGCAGCTGTTTGTAATGCGCTCCCAATTAATCGCATGAAATGTGGAAAAGACGAGCATTTAGAAGTCGTGCTTTTATCAGGTTGACAATTTTCACAGCTTCGTCGAGGACACTCCGAAGATCATTTGGCATCTTCTTGGCAGCTAAGGCTGGCCGCACACTAGACAATTTTCAAATCTTAAACGATTTTAAAACAATGGGAGGCCACAGACATGAAGACAGTTCAACCGATTTTTAGCCTTATAATCCTCTGAATGCACACACTAGACGATTCGACCAGACCACGAGACCACACACTTGTTGACACACACTTGTTGATTGTAGGAACGATTTCACAGTGACACGTGGTCTCACGGACACTCGCGAGATCAAACATGACTAGAGAAGAAAAACAATTAGAGGACAATCAACGTTGTCAGCTGGCTTTCCTGGCACGCGTTCTGTTTCACAGTGAAAAACAAAGTATAAAAAAAGAATATGGGTGATGTTCTCTGCTTGTGTGTTTACCTTGTGGCATGTTTGTGGCTGCCAAGTTTCAGCTATAGAAGCACGCAACATCCGGCATGTTTGATATTTACGATTTGAGTTCGGGGATGCTCCGTCTCGATCGGGAGCAGATAAATAATTGTAATGACACCACACAATAGAGGATTTCTTGGACAAAAAATCGTTTGCGACAAGCCGCGAATCAGGCCACACCCCCCGATCGTTTGAGGATGCAAATCGGCCTTAAAATTGGCCTTAAAATCGTCTAGTGTGCGGCCAGCCTAAGGCTTGTCTATGGATTGTGCAGTGGGTCCACACGGCTCTCTGAGCTACCTCTTTAATCCTCGATATGAGACCACTGTGGTGGCCCGTCATTGATTTTGCCCCATCACTGCATATGCCACAGCAGCGTTCCCAGTCTGTATCATTCTTTCTCACAAATTTGTTGAAAATATGTTCCCCTGTTGTGTGGGTGGGCAAAGAACTACTAAATAGAAACTCTTCTTGAATGTCCATATTTTTCACGTACCGCACATATGTTAACAGCTGGCCACATTGGTGGATTTGTCAATCTGGAGTGCAGAAAATGGGCTGTGTCTGACTCTGTCTAAAACTTGCTCCTTTACATCCTGTGCCATGTCTGAGATGCGCCGACTTATTGTGTTGTCAGAGAGTGGAACAGAATCGATCTTAGAAGCCGCTGCCTCTCCTAGCATCACGGAACACAGGACTTTTGCTACCGGCAGAATTAACGTCTCTCCAGTGATATGTGCTTTGCCTGCCTTGGCAATACGCAATGCAACACGATAAGAAGCTTCAGTGGCCTTTCCATTTAATTTGACAAAATCTTCCACAATTTTTTTCTGACCTTGAAAGGTTTGAAGTTTTCTCTGGAAAAATTCTGGAGGTTTTCCTGCTACCTCAACATGCTTGGTTTCAAGGTGTCGCCGAAGTTTTGTGGGTCTCATGCTATCATTATCCAAAATATCTTGACAAACCACACAAAAAGGTCATGGTTCATCAGCTGGTCCTGTTCACGTAAATCCTAAACTCAAATACTGATCATCATATCGTCGTCTTTTGGGTTTAAGCCCTGAAGTTGAAGGCTTTGAATCGGGGGGTCTCAGAAACCGCTCCATTGTATTAATAGGCATATACCTGTATTGGCGGGCTTGCTAAACAGCAGTGAATTCACAGCTACGGCCTTCTGGGTGAAAAACGTTTCTCATATTTTTTACTTATCATTTTTTAGTATCGTTTAAATAAAAACATTTAAATATAATAAAAAATACATATAATAATTAAACTCAATAATTATATTTTCAATTTATTATAATTTTTTCCCGCACCTCCCCTGACATGCTCTGGCGTCCCCCTGGGGAGGCGCTCCCCACACTTTGAAAACCCCTGGAATAGAGACTATATGTTATCTCAAAAGAGATCAATAAAATGCTGTTTTATTTTAAAATGTACAGTACTATAATTATATTTAATTATGTCTGGAAACTTATGGCTGGCACCATCACCTTCAGTAACCACGACTGAGGTGAGACCCTTGAGAAAGGCACCGAACCCCCGACTGCTCCCCGGGCGCTGCTGCAAAAAATGGCTGGCCACTGCTCCAGATGTGTCCACGATGTGTGTGTGTTCACTGCAGTCACACCGTGAACACACACGTCAGCACACGTTTTTTTTCTGTTTAACACTGTAAAGCTGCTTTGACACTTCATAAGGGACATAGGCACTTAAGCATATGTCCAAAAGGGAATTCATGATATCTGAAACAACAATTTTTACTAGTGAAAATTAATTTTTAACATGTAAGAATTAAGTTACAGATATCAAGAAGAATGTTTATTACTTTATTATTATTTATTCATTTTTGATATCATAAACGTATTTCTGCGAGTGATGATGCCATTTTTGATGTTGAAATACATTTTGTTTAATCAGGAGTATCGTTTGTCATAACATTTGTGGAGGCACGTCCGGGATTGGAATAGTTGTGTGTATTGTAGGGATTGGTTGTTGGTTGATGTGTTTGCTTGATGTTTTCATAGTTGTGGTAAAGTAGGATTTATGCTAGGCATTGCGTGACATATATTTGTGTTATTAGACGATTGTTGTGTCACTACCGAGTGTGTGCGGTTTAACATTTGAGTTGGGTGGCATTGCGTTTTTCGTAGAGGTGGAAAGAGTACGAAAACATTCTACTCAAGTAAAAGTACCATTACAATAAAGGGGTCATATGATAAAAAGAACATTATTTTGTGTATTTGGTGTAATGAAATGTGTTTATGTGGTTTATGATGCAGATTTTCATGATGCAGTCTGTGTATTTTTCCGAAGCATTTGAGAGAATTGCTGTTGAAAGAGATTGGCCACAATCTGAGTGGGTGACATTGGTTAGGAGGCAGTTCGCTGATGAAGCTCAAGAAGTGTATGTAGCTCTTGATGCTGTTCAGTGCACTGAGTATGAAACTGTGAAACAGGTCGTTCTGCGGGCATATGAGTTGGTGCCTGAGGCCTAAAGGCAGCAGTTTTGGACAGTTAAAGCCAGGCCAGACCTATGTTGTTTTAGCTAGGCAGCAGGAAATACTCTAATAAATGGTTGAGCAACTGAAACATATTTCTTTCAAGATTTGAAGCAGTTAATGGTACTGGAGCAATTTAAAAATAGTTTACCCAAACATATTGCAATGCATCTGAATGAGCAGGAGATAACTGAAGTTTGTGCAGCAGCAGAAATGGCAGATAATTATGTCTTAGTGCATCAGGAGCCCTGGGTAGCAGAGAAGAAACTGGGTCCTCCAAGGCAGTTTGAAGAAAGGTTTAAAGAAGAGTGGCTTGATTAAGTGGTGGAAATAGCGGATGATGGGCACAGAACGGTAACAAAAGTCAGAGACATTTACAATTAGCCTACACACAGGTGTAGTAGTGTGCAAACTCTACTACACGGGGATGTTTAGATAACTATATAAGAATTCACATGTTCATGTTTTTTGAAAATATTTATAATATTAATATTATATTATATTATAATAAATAATTGACCTCAAAAAGGGAATTCATGAGCAATAATTGCTCCATTTCTTCATATGACATTGAATGTAACTAAACTAAAATGTGCATCATACATCAAGGGTCAAATCAAATATAAATAGCACATTAAAGTTAAAAGTTACACACTTTTTTGTGTGCACATTGTATAGGTCTGGTATAAAGTATGTTTTAGCTCAGGTGACCGAAATGTCCGCCCAATAGAGAAATGTTTTGCTCAGCAAGAAAAAAAAAATAGAGGTAACTTTGCTAGCAGAGTATTTCATGCACTTCAGGAATGGCTTGAAAACTCTTTCCCTGTAGATTCTGTTTCTCGATGTGTCCCTCAGAGTTCTGTTCTTGGCCCACTGCTCTTTTATTTCTTATGTTGCAAACACATGCTTAGTCACATTATTCACTGGCATAGACTCCCTTTAACTTTAATTGCTTATACACTACTATATTAGTTCCAAACCCCCTTCCCCACAAGATCCTCATCTGCCTGTATTAAACACCCTGTCAGATCAATAAAAAAAAGACTTTTAATTAGTTATGAATCAACATTTATTGGTTATAATAACTGTATGTACACCAATGGTACAACACATATTGATATGCATGAATACACTTTTATTTCACAGCTATGAAACAGGAAATCATTTATTTTACCACTTTCCTTTTGACTATAGTTTCCTCTCCCTTTACATAAAAAATCACATCACAAAAAGGGTGAGAGAAAAGAGGAGCAGATGGGTTTACGTATAAGATCAATGTAAGAAATGCAGACCATCTATTAATGATGGTTTCAGATGTATTCAGTTAAGTAAGAATAATAAACATGGGTTATTCTAGAAAAAAATGTTTCACAATTGCCTGTAATTTTTTGTGTGTGTGTCTGTGTGCGTTTTTTAAAAATATATCAGAAACATTGAAAAGAAACATTGGAAGGTCAAGTGCAAGACAGAACTGAGACATGTTTTTACAGATACTGTGGATGTGGCTCAACACAGACTTAATACAGTGTGCTTTACATCATCAAGTATACTCAAATTCACATTCCAGCATATCTTATCATAACTTTAAGATGTTACATATTTTTGATGTACATATAACACAAACATATGTAAGACTATCACATTAAAACAATATTTTATTGTATAACATCTTCAAAAATATAGCCTGAATATTTTGAGATGCTATAAATAACATACAAATATCTTCTTTTTCGAGTCTGATGTTAGATTACATAGAAATGTTGGGACACATAAATGTATGTAGGGAAAAATATCCCAAACATAGATCAGATAGAATAATTGATATGAAATTGCTGAGAGAGCTAGTCTGAATTCAACTCAAGCAAAGTACTACCTTTCTATACTTTTCACTATAGTATTTTATCTTATGCAGCACATAGAGGGTATACATTTCTATAGGATTACAAAAACACTTAATTAAAACTTCATCACATCAATTAAACACCATCTCAATGTTTCTAAAACTGGAAAAAAAAAATGCAATGTTACCTACAATCAGTGGCTTCGCTAGGTTTTCTTGGCCCCCTGTACAGCACATTGGGTCAATATCCCTCGATAGGAATCGTGGACTGTGGTCCCCCTCAGTGGGGGGTAGATTGGGGGGAGGGGGATGAGAGGACGTTGAGGGGCCCCACAGTAGCTCTGGGCCCCATGCACTCTGTCCCGCTGTTCCTCCACTAGTGACGCCCCTGCCTTCAATATGTACACAAAGTGCACGGAGGCACTTTAAAATTCATGCTTTTTTAGAAACTGGTGCAAAAACACTAAATGTCCATGCATCTAACAGTGAGAGAAAACACAAGAGTGGCTCAACGCTCAATGACCAAACAATCTCAACAGTCTGAAACGTCTGCCTTTTGATGGGCAACACTCACAACATCTAAAATTCACATTATGATTCTATGTAATGTGGCAACATGAACTTGTGCTCATATGGCATTTATTCTCTTGGCAAGGGTTATAACACTGGAACATCAAAGAGCTGTTTAGTATTCAAGACATCATAGAGAGACGTCTTAAATGAATTAGACATATTAGGGGTGGAATTCTATTGATATCTTTGTTTAGCTTTGTCAAATACAGGGTAATGTTTAAAATAATCATCAAACAAATACACAAATTAAAAAAATTAAAAAGGCAAAAAACAAACAATGTTTAGAATCCTGTGATCAAAGATCACACACGGGGAAGAAGTGTGCTCGTCTGAATGTATCACTCATTTGAAAGAAAAAGTACTTTTTTTTTGTCTGAGTCTCTGATTGGCAGAGTGAGGTATGTGGATGTGCATGTTGATTTGTCAGCCTGACAGGAAGTGATGGAAAGTTGGCCTATGAGTGTTTTGCAGCATGGTGGGGCTAAGAAACAGTCATTTGTAATATGAGGGAAAGATGCTGTCAGAGATGAATAAGAGGATAGTAAATCCAGAGGTAGCATATTGGATCAGCTCAGTTATAAAATCCTCCTCTTTATTATGATTTAACCCTTCCATTGAAAAACTACTTTGCTTCATAGTTAGTTTAGTTGTGATTTTCTAAAGCTCAAAAGAAAAACTGCTTAAAAATAGTTATAATAGCCTTGGGGCAATGTCTCTCTGAGGTAAGAACTTCAGCTCATTTAAAATAGATGTCCAAAAAGACAAAAAAAAAAAGACACTAGTAGTGAAAGAAATGAAGGCATTAGGTTAAAACTGTGTAAACCTACTTGGATTATAAAAACAGGTAAACAGTTCTCTCCAGCAGGCTAACTGGGCCTTAATACAAATGATCTCTGTCTGCATTAGCAATATATATAATTTTTTTTTTTCCCTGACAAAATTTTTCCTGGAAAAAAAATGAGTATATATTTTATATGCCTGAGTATACCTCTATATCTTACCAGTGGAAGGAAAAATAGGCTAAATTTAGAGCAATTGTAGAATACAAATTGAATATATACAGTATGTGGGCAAAGGCATTTATCTAATTTAGAAGGGTTGTGCGCTCTCAACATACTGTACATGTTCATAATCAAAATGGAGTTGTTAATAATGCCAGTCCAGGTTTAGCACACCACACCAAATCATATAAAAATAGGCATGTTATTTTAAAAGATGCACTTCTGGAATCTCAAAAGATGATGATTTTTAACACTGAAGCCATCAGCTGTATGTTCACTGTATGACTGACATGTGTTCAGGTGCTGTTTTGGTTGTACAACATAAATAGACAATTTGTGCTTTATAATGAACTAAACGTAAGGCATGCATTGCATATTTCAGTACTTCTGAATGACGCAAAGAGCTCATGTAAGACCTGGAATGGTAAATATAATGGCCTGAATTTGCCTGAAAGGTTTTTGTGCTATCGTGCCACTGATTCACCAACATACATATGAGAAACACCCTATCTTCCGTTTCCTTGACAGAATAGAGAAAAAACCCCACTCCAGTGAGCACTGTGATAAAAGGAGCTCCAGAGGAGGACGGTCTCCAAATAAACGCGACTTGTGCTTTACCTTCCATCTCTGTGCAGTCGCCTCCGTCCCTACTTTTGTATCCTAGCAACACTAGATTACCCTTTTGAGAAGTGGTTGTGAGATTTGTTCGGACCAAGAGGTGTTACGGTGTCGTGCAAGGTAGTTCAGCTGTCATAGTGTAAGGCGAAGGAACTAGAGGCAGACGAGCAGGTTTCTGTCATGTTCTCATATAAGCAGTGGGCGATGGCTCTGTAAGAAGCTTTGTTATCTGTCTGCTCTCCCTCTGAAAAATTCACATTTTTCACCCCTTTTCAAAATACATATGTTTGGAAGTTTATGTATATATTTATTAGCATCACAAATAATTGCTGTAACTGCCTCAATAACATTATGTCAGCTGCATGTGTGAGCTTTTGGCCTCATATTCTTGTGTTACATGAGACAATATAATATTGTTAAACATGTTAGAAAAGAATAGAAACCATAGAAATAAACTTTCACATTTTTCACCCCTTTTCAAAATACATATGTTTGGAAGTTTATGTATATATTTATTAGCATCACAAATAATTGCTGTAACTGCCTCAATAACATTATGTCAGCTGCATGTGTGAGCTTTTGGCCTCATATTCTTGTGTTACATGAGACAGTATAATATTGTTAAACATGTTAGAAAAGAATAGAAACCATAGAAATAAACCACAAAACCCATTTGTTCTATGTGCATGAATATAGGTTGCTTTTTTCTCTCTCTCTCTTGGGGTGCCGGGGTCTGTGTGCTTGCATTAATTGTTTTTCCAAGGTTCTTCCTCAACGAGTGTGTACTCCGCAGTTGAGCCATTTGTGGCTGCCAAGGTTACCTGAAAGAGTTATCGACAGATTTGAGGTCATATCCATGTGAATGTTCAACAGTAAATGTAAGATCTCTCTGGAGCTTTGGAGCAAAGAATTCTGAGACTTTTAGCAAATGTACAAATGTAACAGAAAAGATATTTTGATTTAAAAAATGTAAAGGTAGGATGGATGGCTGTTTTACCTTTCAGTTCTGAAAGTGATCCCAATTCACAATTCATTTACAGCACACTAAGCTTTTAAAAACGACAAACAGTGTAAACTACACTCTCTGGTTACAGCATCCTAGACACCAATATTTTAACAATTCAGAAAAGATCAATCACTGTCAGACCAAGTGAGATGTCGTTTGGGAGATAATGGTTAAGACCATGATTTTTTGGTAGTACTACACAGCACACCATGTGTATACAGTATAATAGCACTGTGTGTTGTTTGCTTTTGTGATCTGAAGGAGAGTTTGGTCCCAGAAGAGACGTGTGACTTCAGGCTTAACAGCCAGATTCTTTTAGATTTAGAACAATTTTTTAACTTTAGGGTTATAGTTATTTTTAGAGGCATCATTCTTGATGTGGATGTTATAAATTAACACTTATAAAATTCACAATCTAACTGCCAGTGCTGATGTCATAATGAATGCCTGTGATCAGTGTTTACTTCAGCAAATGATACCAGCCGGGTCTCCTCTCTTTGCCCCATTCCTCTGACACTCTTCTGCTTTTGACCATTTCATTCAGGAAATATAAATCCAGTTGATTAATTTTTACTATACAACATTGCATAGTGATGAATACTTTTGTTTCTGTCATTTAGAATTCTGTGCTCCAAGATATATAGACCGTGACACTAAAGCCATTTAACCATTTACCTGTATGAGATTTTTCAATGACAAATACACAGACTGCTCTATAACATTCAATTAAATTAAATTGAATTTAAAAATAAATAAAAATAACAAGGTACAACAACAGTACAAGCATTAATGAGTGGTTACTTTGCAAGGCTTCTACAATGGATTGCATTTTTAGATAAACTGGGTTAGTTTTTGTTAAGTTATTGTTTGCATCCAGAGCATGCAAGTACAACAGACAGCAGAAAACAGGAGCAGATTTTCTGTCTATTATGCACCAAGAAAAAAACAAGAACGATATGGGTCTAACTGTCTGTTTTGTAAAATATTCAAAACTAAAAGATGAAGATGTGTCTACTCAGGAGGATGGGTCTTCTCTTTCATTCTTAATTCCCCTGAAAGTTTGTTTAGTCTCAGGCAGTGCTTAATTGCTGATGTTCTCAAACTTGATTATCAGCGAATTTATGTAAACTTAATAACTTAATAATTACTTAAACTGAATCACTCAACAAAGCATCAGTATCATAAATACATCAGAGCTGAATAAAGCCTGTTTTCCACCATCAGGCGAAGGGTAATTGTTGCCAAACCATGCAACAAGATGGTTGCCAGTTGCCATGGTTATGGTTTCTTTTTAAGATTAGGAAGCATGTTACCTCGGTGGCGCAAGAGTTGGTGACGGCATGATACTGTGAATAAACCCTGGAGCGTTTGTGTTGTATGGGATGCTCACATCATGTAGAAAGGGAAAGGTTCCCATACTAGCTATAAAAGACACAATATTTTATTATATGTTTTAATGTGCTAGCTAGTTGATGAAAAAGGCTTGTAGAATAATAGTGTACTATACTATGAACACATTATCACGTCACTGCAGGTTTTACGCAGCATGGTTAGCATTCATATCATGCTCAAGTGGAAATGCAACTGGAACCATTCCACACCATGCTCTGAATATTCGGCCTGCTGGTGGAAAGGTGCTTTCATAGGGTTAGCTTGTAGTTTATTATTAAACTCATGGATCTCAACTGAACTTAAACTGCACATTCTGCACATACTATTTAAATAACTGATGTAGGAAAAAGCTGCTAACTGCAGAGTTAATGGTAAAAATAATAATGAATTATTTGATTTGATGTATATTTTGATGCACTGCAAAACATACAATATTATGTTGCAATATGCTCAAAATATGCTCCAAGAAAAGAAGCAAAGAAATATGAGTACATATGCAATTATACTGTAGCTACCATATATATGTACATACACACATAAACGTTTGTGCATATACATATATGCTAACATGCAAAAGATATCAGAAAAGAGACATGCAGGGATGTATGTAGATGTCTCTATGTCCATTAGCGTGACTTGTACCTTGCAATCATCTAATAAGACAGAATTTTGAGCAGCATAGACGCACTGGTTGGAGTTGTTTTCATGATGGTTTTTGAGGTCATCATAGTAGGACTGGGTCTTGGTCATCATCTCTATGTCATCAGATTTCGCATGTTGGGCGTCCAGAGCATCCAGCTCTGCCTTGGACAGATGGTAGACGATGCCAGCCCCATATGAGTCTCCAACCACATTAACTGAGGTACGGAAACGATCCCTGAGGGGAAAAAAAGATGAAATGCTCTGTTTAGCAGTCACATATTTCCTGAACAAGAGTAGGATAATCTTAAACATGACAGTGACAGCTTCAGGGAAGGCTTTCATTTATCATTTACTAGTCCCAATCTGGATCAAATAAGTCTAGATTCAGAATACTCACAGAAGCCAGTCAACAGCCACTAGCAGACTGATATCTTGAGTAGGAAGTCCAACGGCTGTCAGAATGAGTAACATGGTGACCAGTCCAGCACTGGGGATACTCGCCGCCCCGACACTGGCAAGTGTTGCTGTAAGACTAAATTTTGGGAATGCAAGCACTTATGTTTCATTCATATTTACACATAAAGTAGTAGACAATAGTAGACAATCTTGTCCAGAACAACTTAAAGAAAAGAAAAATATTTTTCTAAAATAACAGCCTACTGTTTAAAAAGGACAAATATGTTCTGAATTTTGCCTAACAAGTTACTGAGCACCTAAGCTTAGACATCGGGTGGCCTCAAAAGGCTGGGCAACAGCCAGTCGATTCTCCAATACACGTTAAAATGTATAATAATAGTCTTGTATTTTTAGAATACAATAAATGTGGTACATCAATTTTGGAAGAACAGTAGTAAAATGAAAATGAAACTGAAATGGACCATCTGTACCAGATGTTGTACAACCACCTGTTGTACTGTATTCAAAATATACATTATGTAATGTCATTATGTAAATGATTACTTGATTATGATTACTTAACAAAATTTTTGTTACATATAAGTGACAAACAACACTGATCACTATGGTAGTCAGCATCATATCTAGTATCTAAGTAAAATGTTTGTGTCACGAATATAACCCTAGTTCCCTATCTGTCGGTCACTACGAGTTATGTTGTGATAACATATGGGGTCTTACTTGGGAGCCCGAATCCTCTCTGATTAAGAGAAAACGCTAATGAAATTTGGCTAGTGGATTTTGCATGCTGAGCCACTCCCCGTGCACACGGGTATAAATAAACGACAGGTGCATCCACTCATCAGATTTTTGCTTCGGAGCCGAGTGAATGAACACAGTTCGAGATTCACCAGGCGAATTCTCTCTGCTGCTAGAAGAAGAGGCTGTTCTGGGTGGCGTTACGGCACAATCAGCGGCGTCCCGGTTAATTCAGCGATTCCCCTGGGTGCTTCATCTAAAAGAGCAGTTTCTGATCATGGACGGCTCGTGTCTTTTTAAAGACGCCGTTCCGTCCATGTCCTCTTGGTTGCGGTCATTTCCCATCCTCCGTCAATGGCCACGATCGTTGTCTTCGGTGTCTGGGCATCCAGCACGCTGAAGCTGTGTTCGTGGATGGTTCATGCGTTCACTGTGAGCGTGTGACCTTGGCAGCGCTGCGATCGAGCCTCTCTTTCCTCACGGGGATGGGAGGGGCTCCCTCTGTCACTACCCGCACTGGCTTCTCTGCCACGAGCAGAGAACCGTCGGCTAGTGCTCTGGGAGCGATCTGAGGGTTACAGTGAGAGCCTCTCCGCTGGGTCAGTCCCCGTGGACCTCTCATTCCTCCCGCAGCAGCTGTTCTGTGCAGCTCCCCAGTGATTCTGCTGTGCCGTCTTACGGCGTGCCCAACGTGTCATTCGGCGTGCCGATAGAGGATCAGATGTCGATAGCAGCATCAGAGGATGGGCGATCGTCCTCTAAAGATGAAGGCTTCCTCTTGTGGTCCAACATCTATGGCTTAGCCTGGTTGAGATGAGTGACATCGACAAAGTGCACTTTCTCGATGGTCCCATCTCCCAGGCTGGGCTATTCAGCAACACTGTCGAGGACTTCGCCCAGCAAGGTCTCGGCAGTACAAAGACAGACTGAGTCCATCCAGCATATCCTGCCTCGGCGTGATCCTCCACCTGCCACCGTTCCGCCGCGGGCCGCGCCTCAGCCTGCCTGTCACTGAGGACACCCTCCACCCCATGCCGAGACTATGTCAAGGCCGGCGCGTCGAGCCTCGTGCAGGAACGCGGCGCCTTCCCGTGTTTCAGCCGGCCCCTAAGTCCTCCAGGTAGACAATGAACCGGCCCTGACATAGAGAGCCCAGAGATGTAGGAACTGCTTCTCTTCCGGAGATGGCAAGGAGAGCGCGGTGGAGGGCCGGGTGGAGAATCTTTTGTTTCATTTTGTTCTGTTCCGCTGCTGGCCCAGGGGCCCAGGTGCCCTGGCACATCAACTGCCTCGAGTTGCTGGCAGTGCTACTTGCCTTGCGGCGGTTCCGGCCGCTGCTGGTTTGCAAGCACGTGTTGGTCCACACGGACAACACTGCAACCGTTTCATACATCAACTGGCAGGGTTGTCTACGATCACGTCGCATGCCACAACTCGCCCGTCATCTCCTTCTCTGGAGTCAGACGCAGTGCAGGGCGCTGCCGTCCACATCCCGGGGGAAGCTCAATCGTGTGGCCGACATGCTCTCACAACAGCTCACGTTCCCCAGAGAATGGCTACTCCATCCCGAGATGATCTGGCTGAACTGGAGTCGATTCGGGGAGCTCAGGTAAACCTGTTTGCCACCCACAATTCCTCCCACTGCCAGCTTTATTACTCTCTGACCAAGGCCCCCTCGACACGGTCACGCTGGCACGCAGCTGGCCTCGGGCTTTACGCAAGTATGCATTTCCCCAGTGAGCCTTCTCGTGCAGACATTGTGCAAGGTCAGGGATGACAAGGAGCAGGTCCTGCTGGTTGCGCCGTATGGCCAACCCGAACCTGATTTTCGGAACTGATTTTCGATGGATGGAGGAGCTCCGGAAGGATAAAAGGAGGAGTGATGACAGTGTTGGACGAGAGAGGACCAGGCCTGGATTTTATTTTGTGTTTTGTGTGCAGCAGTCGTCCGCAAGGGGCTGCCGCTTTACTTTCATTTTGTGTTTGTTTATTTTATTAAAGCCTTTAAATGTTTGCTGGTTCCCGCCTCCTTCTTCCCGTGACTACAAACTTTGTTACAGTAGGCTGTCACCCTCCACCTTGAAAGTGTGTGTGGCTGCTATTGCAGCACATCACAATGCAGTGGACGGCCAGTCCCTGGGATAGCACAATCTCAACGTCAGGTTCCCGAGGGGTGCCAGAAGGTTAAATCCTCCTAGGCCATCCCTGATGCCCTCCTGGGATCTCTCTACCGTCCTGGCTGGCCTTCAGAGGGATCCCTTTGAGTCACTTGACTCAGTTGAGTCAGTTGACTCAGTTGTCTCTGCTAAGACAGCGCTCCTGACTGCACTCACTTCCATCAAGAGGGTCGGGGACCTCCAAGCATTTTCGCTGAGCAAACATTGCCTTGTGTTCGGGCCAGCCTACTCTCACATGGTCCTGAGACCCCGGCCTGGAAGGTTCCCACCACGCCTTTTCGTGGTCAGGTGGTGAACCTGCAAGCGCTGCCCTCGGAGGAGGCAGATCCAGCCTTGGCGTTGCTGTGTCCCGTAAGAGTATTGCGCATATACATGGACAGCACCCGGAATTTCGGAAGCTCTGAGCAGCTCTGTCTGCTACAGAGGTCAATTGCTGTGTCCCGTAAGAGTATTGCGCATATACATGGACAGCACCTGGAATTTCAGAAGCTCTGAGCAGCTCTGTCTGCTACAGAGGTCAACAGAAAGTGATGCTATTGCAGCACATCACAATGCAGTGGACGGCCAGTCCCTGGGATAGCACAATCTCAACGTCAGGTTCCCGAGGGGTGCCAGAAGGTTAAATCCTCCTAGGCCATCCCTGATGCCCTCCTGGGATCTCTCTACCGTCCTGGCTGGCCTTCAGAGGGATCCCTTTGAGCCGCTGGATTCAGTTGAGCTTAAGTTCCTGTCTGCAAAGAGAGTGCTCCTGACCTCCAAGGCGCATATACATGGACAGCACGTGGAATTTCAGAAGCTCTGAGCCGCTCTGTCTGCTACAGAGGTCAACAGAAAGTGAAGGCTGTCTCCAAACAGAGGTTGGCCCACTGGATAGTGGATGCCATCGCCTTGACGTACCAATCCCAAGGCGAGCCGTGCTCCCTGGGGGTGAGGGCTCACTCCACACGGAGTGGTGCCTCCTCCTATGCGCTGGCGTACGGTGCCTCTCTGGCAGACATCTGTAGAGCTGCGGGCTGAGCGACACTGAACACCTTCACAAGATTTTACAGTCTTCGCGTTGAGCCAGTTTCTTCCCGTGTGTTGGGTAACAGGTAAGGAAGAGCCGGCCGGTGTCATGCTTGCTGCGCCATTCCCCCTCACCCGGGGATGTAAGCACCTTTTTCCTCCTCCAGTAGAGTTACCCAGATGGCAAACCCTGGTTGAGTATCCTCCAGCACCTCCGGCAGTCAGACTGGGCGGAGCAGTCTGACGCCAGGCCCCGTATCGTGTTAGCTTGCCCGTGTCTCCGGTCAGCCCCTTTACTGGGCTAGGTGTCCATATGGCTTGATCCCCTTCGGGCGATCCCATATGTGTATTCTTTCACGGTAAGGTTTCCCTCTCTGTGAACCCATCTCTTCCCTTTGACAGACCATTCTGTCAGTCTCTGCTGGCAGCCGTTCCTCCCTACTCCTAGGTAGGACCTGTCTCAGAGACCCATTCCATATGTACTACTACCCCAGGCCTGGGTCAGTCCATATCCGTGTCTCCACATGATACCTCCCTGCGGGTAGGATGTGGTCTCCGTAGCGCCCTTCTCTGGAAGGCTCGCTTCCACATCGTTTCCGCCAAGCTATAATAACAAATAGTAAAGACTCGAAGCAATCTTTCATTGAAGATTGAAATTCGTTCTCTTAAGAAATTATTTTCTGTGGTAGGAACAGCGGCATGGCTATCTCCAGCAGCGATGTTCTCACCTTTTGGTCCCTTCGAGCGCCAAGGTCAGCGAATTTACGCTGGGGCGTTGGGAAGGTTATGACCTTTGCGTAGCACCTGTCTGACACACTGCGGCTTGTCAACATTTGCTATGCCATAGGGTTGTGATGGGATTCAGGTTGTGGAGCTTTCAAAAGCAGATCTGCTCTGATCGGAATCTCCCAAGGAGGCTCTTCCAAGGGAGACATAAGACCCAATAACAATATATGGAACAGCCAAAACTGAACCACCAACCGAAGATGCACTGCACACTCTCATCAACACACTCTCATCAACACTGTTGGAAGCAGGCATATCAGCAGGAAAACATACAGACTGTTGTGCAAGAGCATCTATCCACAAAGCTGATGATGGAGACAAACCAAAGGAGCACCAAACAGTTTCACTGGAAGCAAACACATCCACCTCTGCCTTGTCAAACCTTTGCCAAATCAGATTCACAGTCTGAGGGTGCAAACTCCATTCTCCATGCCTCAATCTGTCTCGAGAGAAGGTCCGCTACTTGGTTCAACTGACCCACAATGTGCAATGCCCTCAGGTTTGGCTTTCATCTTAGTATCCTCCTGGCTCGTTAGGGCGTCTAGAAACTATGAAGCAAAGCATAAGCCAGAAAAGCACTCTGACCCGAGTAAGTCATGGGAGGAAGAAAGCCCAGAATCATGCAAGACTAGGCCTACCGGCATACAGTGCAAAACTAAGTTTTAAAGTTGCAAGCATAAAGTGAGTCTGCTGGCAAAAGTAAACCAGTGTGCGTTTACAGAGACGTGGGAGGAAGGAAGCTCTTGCAAAAGTAAGTGCCAATTAAGTGCAGGAATACAAATATGTTGTCTGTTTTAATGATCACATGGTAGTCCCAAAGGAAAATGACTTAAGTCTGCAGACTATAATCATCTACAGGCAATTTATGTGCCACATGATATGATCACCCCTCCAAACTCCACATGCCAGACACCCTTTGCAAACCTATCCCAACACAATAATGAGGTATCTGTTGTGATCATTTTACGGTGACTATTTCTGCCTCTTTAAGTCAATAACTGGGGATGCTTCCACGATAACAGTCGAACAGTAAAATAGCATATGCACATAAATCTGAGTCTGCAGTGTGTACGCCAAAAGGGACGGACTCCCTTGCTCTTCCACCATTAAACCAGCCTCACGTGGATTAATATTAAATGGTATAACTACTGCAATGAGACCCAACAGTGCATGACACAGACCTACAAAATCTATAGTCAACATTATGCAATTGCACATCCTGAGTGTGAAGTCCAGTAGATGCAAGTGCAGGACTGGCCACAATCAGTTATCCCTTTTCAGCACCAGAAAATACACACTGTAAATTAAGGGATTCTTTCTGGGAAGGAGGCACTTCCTTTCCCTATGGCTCTTTTCTCCAACAAAGAATGAGTACCTGCCCAATACTGGAACTTACAATGCAAAATCAGTCATGAAGCAACTGATTGTGTGACTTGGATATTTGGTAGCCCAAAGTGACAAATCGTGATAGCCAAAAGTGAAAAATAGCAATAGTAAACAGAGGCACATACAAGTTGAAAGAGATTGCATTGTGAGCTTTCAGAGTTCCAGAACTCCCCATGTGTTTGCACCCCTCAGAAAATACACCACACACAGTCTGGGAAGAGCAAGAGACTGACTCTTCATAGCCTTGAGCTCAGCATCAGATTCCCAAAACTATAGCTCATGCAGTGCCTCAAAAATTGCATAAGAATTGGATAGCCAATTGCCCTTCTTTCCTCGAAAAGAAAATAAGCCTCAGTGAAGCACTTTCATTTTTAAATATGATCACAGATAGCAAGGTGACACCGATACAATGTTGAGTTTTCATCCAAACCATCATCTTGGTTGAGGTTGTCATTTCAATATTTCAAAAATGTTGGATCATCATGTGACATATTTCACACAACATCTCTGGTAAAATTTTAAATAATGTTGCTTCTACTTTATTATTTGACAAGTGACATGAACATCAGCATTCTGTCACACTTTATACATAGCCCATGTCTTGATCACTGCTTGCAGAGCACCTTCCGTTCTTTCCTTTAGTAGAAGTAATGGCAGATTTACTGCTTTGTAGGGTAATCATTAATTTTCCTCAATCAGTATTAAACGTGATGCATGTAACTGATCTCAATTCAGTTTTTTATCACAAAAAACTACATATTGTGTTTTTGAGAAAGTGACAGACAAGACTATTTTGTGATATTTATGTAGATTAAGCCTACATAAGTAGAATCTGCAGCCTATTATTTTATTTATAGACTAATGTTCACATCCCATACTTTTTCCTGTAAATAATGGCCATAACTCAGAGGTGGTTACCTTCATGCAGAGTTCAGAGTTCACATATCCAACACACCTGCCTGAAAGTTTTTAGTGATCCTAAAGACCTTAATTAGCTGTTTTAGTTGTGTTTAATTAGGACTGGAGATAAATTTAGCTGAAAAGATTGGACACCTCTGACATTGTGCTTCTATTTACAAATGGTTATTGTAGAAACCGTATTGATATTGAAGTGTTAATAGATTTGAGATAAATAGATTAAATGAATATATTTTAAAGATGCTCAAACAAAAGAATGTTTTTTTGTGTTGAGCAATTTAAAAGTGATTCATATTGTGTTTAACAGATTAACATTCCTGAATGTTACTGTATGTATGACAGCTGAAGTGACTTGCTCTTGGGTGACTTCATGCTATCTTTTTCAGATTTCAGAGAGCCCAAAGGAAAAGAGGCAGCAGTCTGACATAAGCCAGCTTTTTAAAACTTGAATCACTGTATCACTTGTAGTCTGACATCAGACTCCTGAAACAAATTATTTTAAAGTTTGTAGAGCTTTTGTGATTTTGTCGTTTTTCTCTCATTTTTATTTTTAAAGACTGATCTTCTGTATCTTTTTGTCATTGATTATGTTAAACTGTTTAAAAAAATAACATAAAATAAAGTGACTTTGAAATGAATGGTCAGGAATTAGTCGATGTTCCATTGTGTAGTTGAAATATTAATGTTGTTTCATCATTAACTTGGCACATAAGATGGCAACATTGTTTTATGTAGAAATTTCAGTATTTCAGTTGTTTTATGTTTGTTTTCAGTGTTTCGACAAAAGTGGTTTAGTATTGACATCACATTATAATATTGATCCAACAATATTACCAATGTTTTTTTTCACATTTTATTTTAATATCGATTAAACAACCGTGATGTAGAAACAACATCATAGTGTTTGTTTTTTTGTTTTTTTTTTAATGAAAATTCAACATTGCTTCAACATTAACTGAGGGTGAAGAAGTGATGTTGAAACAGCTCTTCATAACATTGATTCAATTACATTTTCATAGGTTTTTGTTGAAATATCACCATAGTTTCAATATTAATTGTGGGTGCAAAAGTGATGTTGAACCAACATCACATTTTAACATTAATTCAATGCAGTTAGTGTTGACGCATTAACATTCTGCATGAACAGGTGTTAGTGAGGCCAGCAAGGGATGCTTGCCCTGTGGTCTGTTTGGGTCCTAATGCCCCAGTATAGTGCCGGGGACACTATACTGTGAAAAAAGCACCACGTTAAACAGAGGTCATGACTCATTGTGGTCACTAAAAATCCCATGGCACTTCTCGTAAAGAGTACAGGTTTTTTGACCGATGTCCTGGCCAAATTCCCTCCACTGGCCCTTGTCAATCATGGCCTCCTAATCATCCCCATCCACTGAAATGGCTATATCAGTCTCTCTCTCCTCTCCACCTGTAGCTGGTGTGTGGTGAGTTGGCTGGTCATTGGCTGGTCTAGCCTCATGTTTCTATGGAAACCAGAGCTTTTAACGGCCACTGCAGTGACACAATGATTTTACCAATCAGCGATTGACTCTTTTCATTTAGAATATTGTGCGTTGTAGTTTCTCCCATTCATAAGTATAGGAGTGAACTGTCTTTGTATTTCTATAGTCTTTGGATGAAACCAGTGATTCAAAGCAAATAAAGCATGGGCAGATAAAACCCAGAAAAAGAGTGGCACGAGCATGTCCTTTTGAGGCATCAGTGACACTATGTCTCAGTGTTAGTGCCACCAGCCACAGAATTGACGTGATTCTATACAGGCTTCAGACAATCATCACACCTGGAAGGTGTTCCCGTAGCTTCAGCTACTGATGCCGCACTCATTGACCCTATGAAAGGAAACTTTAAGCCTAGTTCACACTACATGACTTTAAACATCGGCATGTCACTGTGCTGTTCAGACTACATGACACTTCATAAACGATCCGCAACAGGGGGTCACACACTACACGATCTGACAACAACTCTGTTACACAACAACTCTATCCGGTCCCCAAACCACATTTGGGGAACACACGGGAATGACATGAAACAACACGTGAAACATCAGGAGTTGTTCATTTGAAAATGGATCTCGGGAAGAAATTAGCGCTGCAAGCTGTTTGCACGATGATCTGTTCTGAAAAATTCCGCTCCATTTCTTGTGTCCACACTTTTCTTAAAGCCGTGTTGCTGCTGCTGTTTTCCTCCGGTGACCTCAACCCATGCCTTGCTCTCTGATTGGCTGTAGCTCGTCGTGACACCTGACACCACAGGATGTTGAGTCAGCCGTCAGGTCCAGATATTTAGCATGCTAGATATTTGTTTGGTGTCGGCGAGGCGTCAGCGAGCCTCTTTGATGCGTCGTTCAGTAGTTAGTTCACACATAAAGATTGCCGAGCACTGATCACCGAACGCTGATTTGCCCCTGATCACAGCCCGACCTGTCGGCGAACTCGTTGACTTGCAAATCGGGCTTAAATCAGGGTTAAAATCCTGTAGTGTGAACTTGGCATTAGGCATCCCATATAAACTTCTGATGATACATTTTCAACTGACATAAAAATCATTACAAGAAATATGAAACTTTGGTAGAATTCATTGATGTGAATCGCTCGCATTGCTCACAAGTGGTGGTAAGAATACAATTTTTACAGTTCCTGCAACATTATAACCACCGGTTGTTTCATTTACTTAGAAAAGCTCTTTAACTGTAGCACAGGGGTGTCCAATCCTGCTCCTGAAGGGTCAATGTTATGCAGAGTTTAGCTCCAACACACTGGCCTGGAAGTTTTAGTGAGTCTGAAGACCTTGACTAGCTGCTTCAGGAGCAGGTTTGGAGAAATGTTGACAGCATATAGAATCTGTTCTATATCTGTTCTATACTAAGTTATACACCTATTTAATGTGTCAGCAGTCAAAATGTGTATTGTTTTGATAGTGGGCTAGATTTTATGAACTTGTTTATTGCTTTATTCAAAAAAGCAATAATTGGTGCTATGCCACTGCTGGCGGATGGGAAATAAATGACAGCTAATGAAAAAAAAAATATTTTTTTGATTACATATGATGGATAATTTAGTTTCTGAATTATTAAGCCCACTTATTAGAAGGTAATAGAAAAGTTATAGTTGTAATTTTAAAAAAATGTATATGGTTGATCATAATTACCTACAAAAAACAGGAAAATATGCTTAATATATGATTTATGCTCGGCTCCACCTCTCTGTAACATTTAGTTGGTGCCCAGCACATTAATTAATTAGGTGGATGTTAGTTCATAATATATATTTTTGAAAAGTAGCCTATTCTGTCTTACCTGACAGTGACGATTTGACCGGGATCTAAATCAATTCCGTTCATCTGGGCAATGAAAATGGCAGCTACAGCCTCATAGAGGGCTGTTCCGTCCATGTTAATTGTTGCTCCAACAGGCAGCACAAAACGTGTAACTCTCTTGTCAATACCAAGGTTTTCCTCAAGACAACGGAACGTTACGGGCAGAGTGCCAGCACTAGAAGAAGAAAAGGAAAACATATAATTCTTACTCAGATAATAAATTATGCTTGTGGTTATGTTGTAATAATTAGCAGTTTTTGACTTTTTGTTTGTTTTTTTGTACATATATTTATTTATAATAGTAATTTATAAACTTTACTTCATAGGTATATACAGTGGGTATAGAAAAGAATCACCCCCTTTAAAATAATCACATTTTATTGCTTTACAGCCTGAAATGAAGACGGACACAATTTTAGTTTTTTCCAGCTGTATTTACTCAGTGCAACTTATAACATCCAAGTGAAAGATATAACACCAACATGTCAGAAAAACAAAGCAGAATCAGTGAGTTGGAAAAAGGATCACCCCGATGCTAAAAATGACTTGTAAACTCAATCAGGTGGAGCTGATCACCTTCTCAATGGCACACAAAGCCATTTGACTTTCATCTGTGATCGGTTGTGCTCGGCTGTGCTCATTTTGATCAGCTCAGCATGAAAAGAGTTTTTACTGGAGCATTTCAGTCCTTGGTAGTGCAACTGAAGCAAACAATCAACCGCAAGGAACTGTCAAAAGATCTCCGAGATAAAGTTGTGGACAGGCACAAGTCAGGAGATGGATACAAAAAAATAATTTCAAAGTCTTTATCAATGCCTAGAAGCACAGTGAAGTCTATTATTAAGAAGTGGAAGGTATTTGGTACAACACAGACCCTCCCTGGATCAGGACGTCGCTCCAAACTGGATGAAAGAGCCAGGAGGAAACTAGTCAGAGAGGCGACCAACAGCAACTCTGAAACAGTTGCAGGAATTTATGACAAAAAGTGGTCATTGTGTACATGTGACAACAATCTCACAAATTCTCCACAAATGTGGCTTGTATGGGAGGGGTGCAAGAAAAAAAGCTATCCTCAAGAAAGGCCACATGCAGTCAGACTGAGCTTTGCCAAAACACACCTTGAAGATTCTGAGGCAGATGA
>NW_015630333.1:62370-73056 GCF_001515625.1 Sinocyclocheilus rhinocerous | reverse complement strand
ATTTTTTTGATTACATATGATGGATAATTTAGTTTCTGAATTATTAAGCCCACTTATTAGAAGGTAATAGAAAAGTTATAGTTGTAATAAAAAAAAAATGTATATGGTTGATCATAATTACCTACAAAAAACAGGAAAATATGCTTAATATATGATTTATGCTCGGCTCCACCTCTCTGTAACATTTAGTTGGTGCCCAGCACATTAATTAATTAGGTGGATGTTAGTTCATAATATATATTTTTGAAAAGTAGCCTATTCTGTCTTACCTGACAGTGACGATTTGACCGGGATCTAAATCAATTCCGTTCATCTGGGCAATGAAAATGGCAGCTACAGCCTCATAGAGGGCTGTTCCGTCCATGTTAATTGTTGCTCCAACAGGCAGCACAAAACGTGTAACTCTCTTGTCAATACCAAGGTTTTCCTCAAGACAACGGAACGTTACGGGCAGAGTGCCAGCACTAGAAGAAGAAAAGGAAAACATATAATTCTTACTCAGATAATAAATTATGCTTGTGGTTATGTTGTAATAATTAGCAGTTTTTGAGTTTTTGTTTGTTTTTTGTACATATATTTATTTATAATAGTAATTTATAAACTTTACATCATAGGTATATACAGTGGGTATAGAAAAGAATCACCCCCTTTAAAATAATCACATTTTATTGCTTTACAGCCTGAAATGAAGACGGACACAATTTTAGTTTTTTCCAGCTGTATTTACTCAGTGCAACTTATAACATCCAAGTGAAAGATATAACACCAACATGTCAGAAAAACAAAGCAGAATCAGTGAGTTGGAAAAAGGATCACCCCGATGCTAAAAATGACTTGTAAACTCAATCAGGTGGAGCTGATCACCTTCTCAATGGCACACAAAGCCATTTGACTTTCATCTGTGATCGGTTGTGCTCGGCTGTGCTCATTTTGATCAGCTCAGCATGAAAAGAGTTTTTACTGGAGCATTTCAGTCCTTGGTAGTGCAACTGAAGCAAACAATCAACCGCAAGGAACTGTCAAAAGATCTCCGAGATAAAGTTGTGGACAGGCACAAGTCAGGAGATTGATACAAAAAAATTTCAAAGGCTTTATCAATTCACTGCAGAGGATCAACAGGTGAGCAAGTGATGCAATGCTACATTTCTCCAAATCTGAAATGTTACAAGTGAATATTCACACTGAGGGCAAGATTGGCATGTGCCCAAATGCCCATATGGTTTATCTGGCCCTGTGCACATTATATATTTTTCTCACCTAATTTGGAGTATTTTGCATCTATTTAGTTATTCAAGGTCAGAAAAACACTCAATTTCTGGCCTAAAGATGACCAGAGACACATTAGAAATTTATCTTAAATATTCTAAATGGATCTGAGAACACTCTGACTGTTTGAAGTGGAGCATCTGTGTGCCAGAGGACATCTTGAGAGGAAAGCTTCATCTAAAGCCTGCTTCACTGCTTAATTACATTAATTAGAGATCTCTCTCAAGACACCTTCTGGCTCTCTGGACTAAACAAACCTTTTTGCTTAGAACTCTCGGTGACTGCGGGGGAGTGGAGATTACAGGTCTATTCTCTTCATCATAAAGAGCTTTGAGGAGATATTAACTGAAACAACGTGCCTGGATTAGAGAAGCACAGTGAAGTCTATTATTAAGAAGTGGAAGGTCTTTGGTACAACACAGACCCTCCCTGGATCAGGACGTCGCTCCAAACTGATGAAAGAGCCGGAGGAAACTGGTCAGAGAGGCGACCAAGAGACTGACAGCAACTCTGAAGCAGCTGCAGGAGTTTATGCCAAAGAGTGGTCATTGTGTGCAGGTGACAACAATATCACAAATTCTCCACAAATGTGGCTTGTATAGGAGGGTTTCAAGAAAAAAGACGCTCTTCAAGAAAGGCCACATGCAGTCACAACTGAGCTTTGCCAAAATGCACCTTCTGAGGTAGATGAGACTAAAATTGAATTATCTGGCCTCAACACCAATTGATATGTCTGGCAGAAATCCAACACAGCTCACCATCCAAATAACAGCATTCCTCAAGTAAGTGACAACAATATCACAAATTCTCCACAAATGTGGCTTGTATAGGAGGGTTTCAAGAAAAAAGACGCTCTTCAAGAAAGGCCACATGCAGTCACAACTGAGCTTTGCCAAAATGCACTTTCTGAGGTAGATGAGACTAAAATTGAATTATCTGGCCTCAACACCAATTGATACGTCTGGCAGAAATCCAACACAGCTCACCATCCAAATAACAGCATTCCTCAAGTAAAGCATGGAGGTGGTGATATCCTGTTATGGGTGTTTCTCTGCAGCAGGGACTGGAGCATTTGTCAGGATAGAAGGAAAAATGGATGGGGCATAATACCGTCAAATTCTTGATGAAAATCTGCTGCCCTCTGCCAGAAAGCTCTCAATGGGAAGAAGGTTTACCTTCCAACATGACAATGAGCCAAAGCACACAGCAGAACTGACACACAGTGGTTGAAGGAGAAAAAGCTAAATGTCCTTGCATGGCCTCGTCAGAGCCCAGACTCAAACCCCATTGAAAATCTGAGGAACGAACTGAAGACTGCAGTCCACAAACGCTCTCCATCAAATTAGAAACTTTTGAACTTTTGAAACAAATTTGAACTGAACTTGAGCAGTTCTGCAAAGAAGAGTGAGCAAATATTGCAAAGTCTAAATGTGCAAAGATAGTCGAGACAGAGACAAATCCCAACAGACTAAAGGCTGCAATTAAAGCAAAAGGTAATACAGCTGGATAAGACAAAAACTGTGTCCATCTTCATTTCAGGCTGCAAAGCAACAAAATGAGATTATTATAAAGGGGGGTGAGCAGAGTCTAAATCAAATATGGTGACAGGTCAATAACACCAAACCAGACTGCTTCTTATGTGTCACGTGACTTAATGTCATGATGACATGACACAAGAACCAATGAGATATGATGTTATTGATGTGTCGCTATATTTGATTGGGGCTGGAGTATGCTACACTCAAAGTGATACATACTATGTGTATAGTGAAAAGCGTTACATAAATAAATAAAATCCATCAGGCCATATAATAACATTAATATTTCAATAACATTTACAAATGTATGGCTAAAAATAATTAATATATAATTTATGCAAAGGTCATGTAGTGTAATTTCATACCTAGAGGCTGTGCCCAGAGCTGTGATCCAGGCCTGGAAGATACCCATGAAGAACGAGAAGGGGTTTTTCCGTACAATTGCAAAGTAGATGCATGGCAGGAATATGGCACCATGGATGATCAGACCAATAATAACTGTCACCATGTACATCCCCAGCTGCCTGGCCACCACCTCCAGATCTTTGATAGAGATGATCTTTCCACAGATCAAGCAGGCGATGCCAAAGGGAGAGTACCTACAGAGTCAGTCCATAATGTGAGTCCATCGGAATAAAACGTATCATTACTGGACTTTGTACTTAGCTAGAGGACATAAAAAGTACAACTGACCACATGATCATGATAACTAGCTTCATCACAATCTCATTGAGTATGCTGAAGAAGTCAATCATGAGCCTAGCTTTCTCTCCCATCTTGCCCATACAAACACCAAAGGCAATGAAGAATCCAATTAGACCTGGAATGAAAGACAAAGATAATCAATCAATCAATCAATCAATGAAAAGGGAAGGAGTTATTATAAGGAATTATAGATATCTGAGAGTATGGTCGCCCTACCCAGCACATTCATTCCACTCTTGAACTGGAGAGATTTCTTGTCAATGAAAATAGGGGGTGGTTTGGTGGCATTTGACAGATAGTCAGTGCTGTTGGTGTCATCGAAATCAGGCTGAACTTCTACTTTCTTCACGACGGTCTGGATCTGTGAATTTCAACATCACCTGACTAATTTATTACACCAATTTATTGTTCAACTCCCACTTTATATCAGATGTCTTTAACTGCAATGCACATTATTAAATTAAATATTTAATATAACTATAATTTCATGCATTTACTTTAAATGTAAGTACAACTTTACAATTACTAGGACTGTTGATTGACTGATTAAGAATGATTCATTAATTGCACAGAATTCTGTAATTAATTCCACTATTAATGGTAACCTAACCTAAATTGTATCATAAATATAATTTCACATTGAATCACCAAAAGAATGTGTAAACAACTTATCTATTTTGAGTCATATTTTGAATATTTCATATTTTAAATACATGTAAAGGCATCTTTCTACTATAAGTACTACGATAACAGTGAAATCATGAAATGAGCAATTACATAGCCATTCAACAGAACAGTATAATTGTAAGCCAGGCCTAAATTGATTGACTGATCAAATCTTTCAATTTAAGTAAATTTGTAATAATATCCACCTAAACCCATTATAATGTCACATTTAGCTGTGTTTTTTATAGTGTGTTTGGTGATGTTTCTGTTTGTCAGTCATTCTCTGCTGATTCAGTAATACTAAATTTCTCCAAATCTGTCCTGATAAAGAAACAAACACATCTACATCTTTAATGGCCTGAGGGGGAGCACATTTTTCAGCATATTCTCATTTTTGGGTGAACTATTCCTTTAATTACCAAACACTGTAATGCTAACCAAAAGACATGTGGACAGAACATTATCACAGCTTCTTGAGGGAAAAAGGATGCTATCTTAATTATTTTTAACATGTTAAACCGCAAAAAATTGTTAATATAAAAATAACAGAAATTCATATGTATTTACACAATATATATACTGTATCAATTTGTAGTTGAAAACTCCTGATATAAAGTGAGTCTAAAAGTTCCCTATGGAAGCACATACGGGTTTGCACATGCGTCCTGTCTTACCTGCTGGAAGCAAGCCTGAACCAAGTTCTCAGGGAAGAGGTTTCTGATAAGGTCAAAAAAGGCATCAAGACTGGAAACCTCATCATTCTCAGCTCCTTCTCCTAGATTCTCCTTGAGTTTGGGATTTCCGGGGTGGATGAGGAGCACCAGGATGACCCCCAGCACAGCAGCAATGATAGTAGTGGTCATGTAATAAATCATGGCTCTGGAACCCAGACGACCACTTGACTTTGCATCCAGACCGGAAAGACCTCAGTTAGGGAAAAGTGCCATATTGTTTTACATGATCATTCTGTCATATTCACAACTCAAATGTTGTTTTTTCAGTGCCATTACGTATTTTGATATTCAGTTTTTGCCAATCTAGCTCAGTCAGATTGCTGTGAACACTGAATTGTGTATATATGATATTACTACAGTATATAATCATAATGCATGATTTAAACAGCAAGAATGATAGTATGCCCCTTGCCATCCAAAACCAAAATGAATCTCAAATAGATTCAACACTTTTTTTGGGATTTCCGGGGTGGATGAGGAGCACCAGGATGACCCCCAGCACAGCAGCAATGATAGTAGTGGTCATGTAATAAATCATGGCTCTGGAACCCAGACGACCACTTGACTTTGCATCCAGACCGGAAAGACCTCAGTTAGGGAAAAGTGCCATATTGTTTTACATGATCATTCTGTCATATTCACAACTCAAATGTTGTTTTTTCAGTGCCATTACGTATTTTGATATTCAGTTTTTGCCAATCTAGCTCAGTTAAATTTCAGTGAATTGGCATGAGATACAATTTAAGTTTGCGGTTACTTCTACACAGCAGACATGCTGATACATTCTGTGCTTGCTTGGCAGATGTTTGTGGCTTGATGGGATTAGCAGATCTGACTAGACTGAGAATATACAGCAATAGAGACAACATGTGATACAATATGTAGTTTTGTACTTTGTTGATGATGATCCAAGTTTTGTACTTTGCTGTCTTATGCTCATGACATTGACTTGACAGCACCTCTGACTGCAATACACAGAAGCTGCCGCACACATGATTATATAAGATATCCTGCACTAGCACTGCCAAAGTCAGTGTGGAGAAATAAGGTAAACCTCCTCCGGCAACACTTTATAATAAGTATACACTAAAAAAGTTAACAAACTATTAGTTTATAGTTAATTCATAGTTTATAAACTATAGTTAATACATTAATAGACTCTATACAAAATAGTGTGTTCTTCATTCATTATCACTGTAATTAACACAATTATTATTGTTTAATTATCTCAAAGTAAATGAATTGTTAACTGGTAATAAGGAGTGAGTAGTTCTCACTTAGATTAGGTCACAGAAAATGGAAAATTAAGTGCTTTAAACCAACCTTTATTGAATATTAATTGCATTCATATTCATTGTCCTTTATAACTCACTGTCCCTTACCTCTTCATAGGTGTAATGGTTTTTATACTGTACAAACTGTATATTCTGTCCCTTAACCCTAACCCTACCATCACAGCAAACTCTCTCTCTTTGTCTCTCCCAGTATAAGGCACAACCAACGGCCTTTCTTGACACAAAACCTAATGACTGAAAAGACCTTTCTCTAAGTATTAATGTATTAAATTAAATTAAATGAGTGTGCAGAAATTAAATGACTTAATTTAATTTAAATACAGTAAAGAACTATAAAGCAGAAGCAACAGCAACCATAATCTGTGAGAACATCAAACATTAAAAAGAATGAACGCAGTTCTTCTCACATCACTCTACATCAGAAGATTTTTGACTAAATTAAAGGCATAAGCACATTTTGAAAAGGCCTAAGGTTAAAAGATTACGCCTCTTTCTCTCTCACTGTTTTCCACTCCGTTTGTTAGTATAATAACACGCCCAAGCATTACTCTCAGCTGAATTATTTGTTTGTGGTTTCGCCAATGTATTTAACATTTCCAATCATATTGTTGACAGCTTATTAAAAGATGAGGTTTGCGTTACCTGTGATTAAGCTGGAGATGATTAAGGGAAGGATGAGCATTTTTAGCATCCTCATTAGAATATCTCCAGGGAAGGCAATTACCATGACAATGTTGTCATCGATTGGAGAAGCCACACGCAGCAGCATACCAGAAACAGCTCCCAAAATCACACCTATGAAAGGAAAATATTCCTGAACATACTTTAAATGTATATACAAATATGTGGCCATATGTGATTCCAAACAAATAAATCCCCCCCCCCAGTTCCTCTGGGTCATAGGTAGTGAACATAATTAGGCAGTTTTTAAATTAATGTGGAAAAAATAAAAGTATCAAAAGTTGCAATAATGCAAGACAAATGCATGAAGTGGAGTTGGCTGAATTAGACGAAAAAAAAGTGTCTTATTGACAATGCAGGTCCAGATAGTCATATGTACCATCATGTATGGGACGTTTCCAGATATTGTGTTGTGGAACCATATCTGTGTCAAGTGAAGGCTCTGGAACAGAGGCATTCCATCCCTGGGCACAGTGCACTCTTCAGCCCTACTATCACAGCGTTTGTCCCAGCCACCACCTACCTAACAGTCTCTAAAGCACTAACGCACCCCTGCTGAGGCACTTTACTTTCTGAGTTTAGAATCCTAAAAATAATCTTGTTTTTTACATCCTGAAACACACACATAATCACACATGCATCACACTCGCCCACTCAGGATGTCTTCATAGAGATACTAACTGCTATCCACACCCTCCAAAGACTCCACAGGAATATATTCACCTATTCAATTACTTCAACAATGCAATATAAAGATAACTTCCTCACCATTTATTCATTGGTACAATGAAGAAATATAAAAGATGTACTGTCACCTGCTCTCTACTGAGCCTTTACTGTCCAGATACCAGTTATTCAGCAGTAGCTCTGCTTTGCAGCATCAGACCATGCTATGTGTGCTGTGTTCTTTTCTCTGTCTACTCTTCCCTTTCCTCACTGTGGATTGCTGAAGAACACTCACCCATCACAGTCAGCGTGAGCAGCAGGTTCTTGCGCATCTTCTGGCATATTGTGCCCCATTTGGAGTTCGGCCTCGCCTCAATGGGTTCCAGGTGGCTTTCATGCATCCTTACCTCCACGTGCTTCGGCATGTTTCCAGAACTGCACAGAGAAACAGACAAAAGAGTAAATAAGCGAATTCATCGCATGAACATGTGATCAGTGTGACAATGTCTCAATGTTGTTTAGCAAGACTCTCAGTGTGTGCTAGCACCAACCAATCATTCGAGGCATCCGCAAGTTCAAAATGCGGATCTGTGCATTTCAGAAAGGTGTGAGAGTCAGACAGAACAGAAGGATGCAAAACTGATAGGCTTTGCTCCCAAAAGTCAACCTGAAAAATGGCTTGTGCTTCAGCACAATCTAAATATGAAGATCTGCAGCCTTCATATCTGTCACACCAAACCAATCCCCCTGATGTATTTGTGACATTATATACTTCTGCATTAGCTTTCTGAAAGGACATTTCATCAATATTTTAAACTCAAATATCTTAGGTCCAGAATAGGACTCATACTGTCATCGTTTTTGGGCACAAGAAAATGTAAAAACTGCACTCTCTCTGATGAGGGAAACCTCTTCTATTGCCCTTTCCAGAAGAGAATGGATTTCGTACTGGAAAAGTGGTTTCCTGAACAGAATTACCCCTTCAATTACCACTGGGGTTCACTTGAACAGAATGATGTAACTGTGATTTATAGTTTAAATCACCCAGTCTGACACATTCTCTGACTACTGCCAAGCGGACAGACAGAGGAATCAATGCCTACAATCCACACTGATGAAGGAGCAAACAAGGTCTTTAATAGGCCGTTTAAGAGCACACAAATTGCTTGAGCATATTGAGCAACCAAACAGTTACAGATGAACATAAGACAGACTCAATGACGGCTGAGTAGAACTGTTTGAGCAGCTCCTGTGTCAGGTTGAACTTCCTCAGCTGACGAAGGAAATACAACCTCTGCTGGGCCTTTTTCACAATACAGTTTATGTGAATGTCCTACTTCAGCTGTGTGGGTTTGTCTGAGAGGAGGTCAGGCATGATGGTATTGAAGGCCGAACTGAAGTCCACAAATAGGATCCTTGCGTAATTCCCAGGTCTGTCGAGGTGTTGCAGGATGTAATGCAGTCCCATGTTGACTGCATCATCCACAGACCTGTTTGCTCTGTACGCAAACTGAAGAGGATCCAGCAAGGGTCCAGTGATGTCCGTCAGGTAGGCCAGGACCAGTTGCTCAAATGACGTCATGACCACAGACGTGAGAGCGACAGGTCTGTAGTAGTTAAGTCCAGTGATTTTGTGCTTTTTGGGGACCGGAATGATGGTGGAGCGTTTGAAGCATCAGGGAACTTCACACAGCTCCAGTTATCTGTTGAAGATCTGTGTAAAGATGGGGGCCAGTTGGTCAGCGCAGACTTTTAGACAGGCAGGTGAAACACCATCTGGGCCTGAAGCTTTCAGCAAACTGTGCCGAGCCGAACCGTGCCGTGCCGTACTGAGCCGTGCCGAGCCGAGTCGTCTGTTTCCTGAAGACCCAGTTCACATCCTGTACCTTAAGCACAGGTTGAATGGTGGGGAAGGCAGGGAGGGGAGTTGCAGGAGGGGTAGGTGAGTGTGTGAAGTGCAGATCAGAGCAGGTGTGGGGTGAGAGACTGGGCTTTTCGAATTGGCAGTAAAACACATTCAGATCGTCAGCCAGTTGTTGATTCTCCACAGACTGTGGGGGTGGTGTCTTGTACTTAGTGATGTTCCTCAGACCAGTCCATACTGACACCGGGTCGTTGGCTGAAAACTGTTTTTTCCGCTTTTCAGAGTAGGTTTTTTTAGCCACTCTGATCTCTTTTGTCAGTCTGTTTCTGGCCTGGTTGTACAAGATTTAATCCCCATTTCTGTAAGCATCCTCTTTGGCATGACTAAGCTGTTTGAGTTTCCCAGTAAACTACGGTTTATCATTATTGAATGATAAGAAATGTCCTGGTGGGGATGCACATATCCTCACAGAAACTAATGTATGAAGTTACAGTCTCTGTAAGCTCATCCAGATCGGTGGCTGCAGCTTCAGAAACACTCCAGTCAGTGCTTCATTAGTCCATCACTTTACAGTCCTTAGTACAGGTTTAGCTGATTTCAGATTCTGCCTGTAGGTCGGTATAAGATGAACTAGGCAGTGATCAGAGAGTCCCAAAGCTGCTCGTGGGACAGAGTGATAAGCATCCTTTATTGTGGTGTAACAGTGATCCAATATATTACTGTCTCTGGTGGGACATGTGATGTGCTGTCTGTATTTTGGCAGTTCACGGGAGAGATTGGCTTTATTAAAGTCCCCGAATTACTGAAATAAATGAACTTTTCCACGACATTCTAATTTATTGAGATGCACCTATATGTATTAGTAAATTTTGAAATTAACTATTGTTTATCGTTAGGTCATGTTATCTAACAAATGGAATCTTATTGTAAAGTGTTTTTAATACTACAGTTTCCATCTATTTGATATACACTTAATACATGTAATCTTATCTAAATTTATTTTAAAAGCTGAGGTTTGTTATTTATTGAAAAGTTATATTTTAGCTGGTGTCAATGATCTAATGTTGCATTTGGTCAGACTCAGTTCATTGCTTTACTTAAGTATATTATATTTTCCTTTTACAGGCTGGCTGAGGAAGATCCTGAAACACGCCAGCAAACCCTAAAACAGACAACAAACAGTTTACAGATGTTTTTCAGTGGCAGCAAAAATATGACAAAAACTTTTGGGTGAAACTTGTTTACTTTTTTCATACTTTTATTACTTGTGG
>NW_015630333.1:53399-60403 GCF_001515625.1 Sinocyclocheilus rhinocerous | reverse complement strand
AAATATGACAAAAACTTTTGGGTGAAACTTGTTTACTTTTTTTCATACTTTTCATACTTTTAATAATTTTAAATAAGTATAAAGAATGGCATTGGTTTTGTACATTTAATTTTTGTTTAACGTTTTTGATAAAAATAATGTTGTTCAATTAGCATGTTTTTGTGTTTTGCTTTGGTACCGAAATTGGCACAGAGAACCGTGGATTTTCACTGGTATTGGTACCGAATACTGAAATTTTGGTACCTTTACAACACAAGTGTGAATAATCAAAAACCGGAAAAAAAAATTCTGGTGTGTTGCTTTATGTCCAGTAGTTCGTCTCTGGTAAAACTGATAGTAAAAGAATGACTAAACACAGAACAAAAACAGCAAAAGAATGGGAGAGCTCCACACTGTGGCAGCCATGCGCTGCACCATCTTGATGATAGTATGCCATCATAAAATGCCAACCATTCCCGGATAGTCTACTTCCGGTTAGAATTCAAAGTGTAGATCGATGCACACTCTAACGTCTAATATTGCCCACAACCCATTGTGCATTGGACGAGGATTTGATTAGAACTACAAACACACAAGTGTAAAAAAAAAAACTACAAACATGGTGGATATGCAAGACAGACAGACAGGTAGAGAAAATGGTTTGAGTGATAAATAATATCTAACCTGATGAAAAAATATTTATGTAATGTTATCAGTGTTATATTTCGTCTGCAGCAACATTGCGAACTTTTATAAAGATACGCTTGTTCATTAACTTTAAATGCATTATTATGCAAACACATGAGCAGAGTTCTCGGGATGATAGACCCATGACTGGCAGATCAGCGTGTCTCTTCATTTCTCACCAAAATGGTAGGAAATTAAATTAAACGAGATGTGGATGATGTTAACTGTGATAAGATGATTGACAGTGCAGTTTAAACGGTGACAGGATGCACAAAACTAAGCAACAGAGCGTCCGTTAAAGACGCAGTTATGACGAAGTAGTTTGTCCCAATGCTTGCCTACTATTCTGTTACATACACAAAAGTGTGTACTTTTTCTTCACAAAAAGAGTACATACTTTTAGGGCATAGTGTACGTAGGCAAATTGGGACGCAGCATGAGAGTGCAAGTGCATGTCTGCAGCCAGACCCTTCTCCAATTTTTTTAACATGTTATTTTCCCAGCTTTATCTTATATTTTCTTTCATACATAGTAGCCCAGATGAGTTTAAATTACTGCATGAATCTTATTTTCTTCATCTGAGCACAATCATAAAGACACAAGGCCTCCCCTACCACTGCTATGCACATGATACACAGCTTTGTGTGTCGTTTCAACCTGATGATCCCACGATTTCAGCTTGTGTCTCAGCCTGCCTTTCAGACATCTGCAGCTCCACCTTGTGAAGACAGAGCCCCCTGTTAATTCCTGCAAACCCGTCAGTTGACCACAACATGACAAGCCAGATCCACGTCACACCCCTCCTGACCACCCCTCTTACTCCACTGACTCCCAGTCAAAACCTTCTCGCTGTTCCTCTCCAGTGGAATGAGCTGCCAACCTCTACCCAAACTTCTCAGACCATCACAACTTTCAAGAAGCAGGTGTCCCTTCTGACAACACTTAACAACTCAGCAACCTTAAACCAGTGCAACCTTAAACACATACACAAAATCCCCCTTTGTATGCCCTCTGAAAAAAGTAGAGTGACAATTTTATTTACCATATACAATTATATAGATGGCAAAAAGTAGCACCAAAGTAGTCCAAATGATGATGTGTTGCATTCAGAGTGCTCACTGGCGGTATCCAATGGTTCCGTGTGAGGTACAGAGTACAACTGCAGTTGTTAATCGCTAAATCTTATCCTGATCCACTCTATGAAGGTGCACATATCTCATTCAAAAGCACACATCATCCAAAACACAGCATGTCACATCATTTAATAGCGACTGACTCAACATTTAATAGCACTGATGTAAAACCTTTATCATAACACTTACGCTTTTTTTTGTAATTATATCTGTAATTATGTCAGATCATTGCCCAGAGCATCACAGTCCCTCGACCAGCCTGTCATGTTCCCACAGTGTATTCTGGTGCCATTACATGCCCAAGTAAACAGTGGACACAAACACAACCATCCACATGATCCATGCAAGAAGAAAACAGGACTCCACAGACCAGACGACCTTCTTCCACTGCTCCAATGTCCAGTTCCTCTGTCCAGTCTGCACCTACACAGGCCCAAATGCTATGCAGTGTGTGTTGTGAACATTGCCTCTTTTAGCTATCATTAAAACTGTTCCCCTACAGCCCTTCTATTGGTTTGGTCCAGACAGAATAGCACCGCAAAAGCCTCACCACTTCAGAGATGACACAGTTGTCTGGTTAAACAATTTTGTCACTCAGATCTTTATTCCTGCCCATTTGTCCTGCACCAGCACACTGATTACATGAACTGGTTGTTCTAACTTCTAAATTACAAATTCTAAATGAGCCAGTTCTAAAGTATAAGTTCTAAATGATCAGCATGGCTGTGATTACCTGCGAGCTCATTCCTACGACTGAATCACAGCCATGCTGATATAGAGTGATATCACAAGGCTACTCGTGAATGCTAACCTCCTTTTTGCACTGTTGATTTACACAAATTAGACATTTGATCGGTTACACTGACTGTGTGGATGGATTGCATGAGTTTGATTTAGTGTCACAGACTGACTAAGTATCATATACTTCATGAGTGCTTTGCTGCACACCAACATGTCAAAGACGATGGTCATTATTAAGAGTTGACACTTACAAGGGATTCATGTTTAACACACGGATGGTTCAACATTTGCTTGCATCCAATGCAAATTCACATTACTTTATTTTTTAACCAGCACATTATCACGTTATTACAACTCTCTAAATCGTTTTTTTTTCTTTACAGATTGTACAGCCTACATTATACTCAAGGGCAGCACTGGGCAAATTAAACTTCATGGTAATACCACTGCGTATTCAGACCAAGTTCTACCACTGCACTATTACTACTAATGCAGTATCCTGACTCGCTGCATTAATGCTAGTTACAGTATGTGAGCTTTTTCATTCATGGCAAAACATTGCAGGAGGTGATGCAGGCAGCCCAAGGTGTGAGCTACAAAACATGATTTTTTTCAGGAAGCAAAGTTTCCTTACTTTAGCAAAGGAAAACCAGTCTCCTCTTGGCTTATATCGAAACCCTCCGACATTCTTCTTTACAAATCCTCATTTTGTACTTCTAATAAGTGACCATTGTTTTGTTTAGAGATATACCTCCGACTGGATTCGTCTGAAAGAAGAAAGTCATATGCACCTAGGATGACTTGAGGGTGAGTAATTTATGGGCTAATTTTCATTTTTGGGTGAACTAACACTTTAAAGCATTTCGCTAAGAAATGCAGGTGCAATCAAGTTGTCAATATTAATATTATAGTTCTGTCTATTGATTTAAATAGTAAAATCAATCCATGTGAATGATGTGATAATAGCAGAAGAATATGTGTTCCCTAATCTAAAGTGTTACTATAGCGTGGTGTATCAAGTAAAACTGCAAATGAAATATTAAAATTCTCTACCTATGATAATTTACCAACTATAAATAATGGCAATTATGCCAATCAGATCTGAATATTCTAATCAGTCCGGCCCTGCTCAGGCATACACGACTACAGTCAAATACATTAGTACATGAATATTCGACAAGTTCATGGCTTTGAACCACTGTGAAAATACTATGACATGATATGTTTAATTCAAGATCATGTTATTTTGATGTTTTAAGTTCATTTGTTACAATTCTATTTTGTTAAATACAAAAATATTTAACAATAAGTTTTGTAATCACTGCATAAGGTTAGCAACAGGACCCACTCAACACACACACACACACCAAAGAAATATTTGACCACACCACGGCCCTTGATTTTTTACTTTTTATTTTTAATTGGCCACTGGATTTATGTAACTTTTGTGCTCACCCGATTCCTTAGCCCAAGCTTTCAGAAACAGACATTTTACTGTCAGTAATTCTGCTGCAATCAAAGTGTTAATGTGGATGCTTACATATAACTATATACAGTAGGATAAGATTTATAGAATAAAAAGGCAAAATAACAAATACTCCAAAATTGCATAGTGTGAAACTACAGGCAAATCTCCATATCATTTTAACAATGCACAGCGGTGACCATCCACCCGCTGGACAAAAGGTAAAAACAACACCAGGCTCAGATCTGCCATGTTTAGTCACTATGAACTGGAGCTAAACTCTAGAGAATGCAGCTTTAGGGCTGCCCTCACATACATAAAACTACAAACAAAGTCACCAAAAATATATATGAAAAAAAAAAACATTCATTAACAAATGTAATGCTGAATGACATTAGAGAAACAGAAGATAAATAAACTATATATTAGATTTCTTTGTCAGAAGTGAACACCGTGTAGTCTTGCTCACTGAAAGGTAGCACACATATAGCTGCATAATTTTACTATATATTCAACAGAGCTAAATCTCAACTGGTTGATCATCTATCCCAGGGGTGGCAAACGTCAGTCCTGGAGAGCCGCAGCCCTGCAGAGTTTTGCTTCAACCCTAATCAAACACACCTGAACAAGCTAATCAAGGTCTGAAGGGTTACTAGGAAGCTACAGGCAGGTGAGTTTTTATTAGGGCTCTCCAGGACTGACGTTCGTCACCGCTGATCTATACCATCGATGTATATCAACATTTCACTCAGCTCTAAAAATGCTTGACTGAATCAAATTCTATCCCAGCCTCTGAAAAGTGAGATTATTCTGACATTTTCACCCAAAGGACACGGGATACTCCGTTTGTAGCGCATGAACCTGTCTGACACTCTCAAAATACAGGAATGTCAGATCAACTGTCCTAGCTAGCATTATGAAGATGAAGAAGTAATAGTATTTTAACCTTTTTTTTTTTTTTGGTTATAATACAGGAATGTCAGATCAACTGTCCTAGCTAGCATTAAGAAGATGAAGAATATATTATTTTATAATTTTTTTTTTTTTTTGGCTATGGATGAAGCGTAGCTGTATAGTGAATTGTTGTTTGTTGACCTGCCCTCTTGATTGCTCAAGGCAGATTTCTCCTAATGGACACAATAAAGGATCAATTAAAACCAAACCAATAGGCCTTACAATTAGTATTTTTTCTGGATACTTACTCAAAGCACTTTACAGATAATAGGGGGAATCTCCTCAGCCATACTGTATGTGGAATCAATAATTTTGATCAAGCATTATGGGGCATTTCAGTTAAATCAAAGTGAATTGTATTATTTTGTATTATTTTGTTCTGCATAATTTAATATGTGCATTAAGTCAAGGCTACTCAGGTTTCTCCAGTGCTTGTAATTTCAATAGCTTCTGCATTAAGTACCCAAGCCAGAACATCAGATAGTTATTATTTCTTGTCAATTTCACTTCTTCCACTTTTAGGATTTCACAGACTCCCTTGAGTTTAAATTCCTCAGCAGGCATCATTTGGAAGCCGACACGTGTGGACTGTAGAGTGTGTGTGTCTGTGTGTACATGTCTGTATGTGTGTGTGTGTGTTTGATGTGACTCAATGCAATGCCAAAGGAGGCCAGTGAAAGGTATTCATTCTTTTTGTTTCTCTCTAACTTGGCCAGGACCATGTGAAGTTTCCCGGCTACCCATCTGAGGGCTTTTGTCCTACCCGAAAAAGTGGCAGTGCCCCCCTCTTACTCCCCCGGGCAAAGATTTGGGTTTAATCTGGCATGGAGAGGGGTGAGGAGGATGCCAGCTCCATTCAGCCCGCTGATGTCATGCGTATGCCCACCGTGGGAGAGCAGCGGATGGACTTGGAGGGTGGCAAAGACCCATTCTGCTCTCACTCAATCCGCTCTCTATCGGGATGAATCACTCTTTCAGGAATGGCAGCCCGCTGTGAGGCACAATTGATGGCTATTTTATGCTATTTTTATGCTACCTTACAGAGGAGAAGATTCTCTCTCTGACTCTCTTTCTTCCTGTGTCTCTCTCTCTGACAGCTATTACAACCTTTTGGCCCTTCTTCAATCAAGCACACACACACACACACACACACACATACACTGCTCTCATCAACAGCTTATAACATAATAAATTGATAAAACTGGAGTTAAATATAGATTAAATATACTGAAACACCTCAAATAAAAAGAAAACATCCATCACAGCAATATATGTTAAATCAGTAATCTAATGACATGATTTGTACAATATACATGAGTGTATTAGTCTAGAAATCTCCTATGCAGACTATGCAGAAGTCTATGCAGTAAGGATTGATAATATCAGTGCTGATCTAGTATATCATGCTTGGATTGCTACATTTACAGCAAAGTTGACATGATAGGCCATTATTGTAGGTTCTGTTCCAGAATCTGCATGGAAAAGTGTGATCTTACTGTGAAATCTCTCTTCGACAATTGCAATTTCATGAAGAAAGTTATTGGCGATTCAATATATTTTAAGAAGCAATTGCTTATGCACGATTATCAAGACGTCTGAGAAAGCTCAAATCATTTTAGCTGACCTATAACACTTATCTTATTAGATAATTATTGTAAACATTATCAAGAGAATATTAGCTTATTTTCTGGAAATCTCACACAGAAATTTGAAACATTATAAATATTGCAACTAAATTCATCATACTCAATCATTAATTAATTAATTGTGGTCAAGATAGCAGAAAATAGCACATCTATCACTATCATAGTGTCCTAACTGGGTTAAAGTCACGAGTCACGACTGTGGTGACATAAGCGCTTACATACACACACACACACACACACACACACACACTGCAGTCTGTAGCCTAGTTAAACCGCTCTCAGGGACCAAAACGGAGGTTTTATGATAGATCAAAAAAATCATTTTCTCAACCATTGAGACGTCTGTTTTAGACATTTTAAAGGGGTCATATGATGCGATTTCAATTTTTCCTTTCTCTT
>NW_015630333.1:50078-53389 GCF_001515625.1 Sinocyclocheilus rhinocerous | reverse complement strand
ATCCACCCACACCCACACACACACACACACACACACACACAGACACACGCACGCACACACACACACACGCAAACACACACACACACACACAGACACACACACACTCACACACTGTCCGGGGTCAAGACTCGGGGCAACAGTGAATGTCAAATCCGGAGTACACACACGTATATTCCCATCAGGTCAAAAGAAATAGCAAGGACAAATTAGCATTTGAGTTTTAAGGACTGAAACACACTAACAATGCAATTCAATACCAAATTAACTAGATTCTGTCTTAAAACATACAAATTCAAAGCATATTGACCAATTAAGTGGTAAAGTAAAAATCTAGGGGGGAAAGTAAGCATGACTGAGCATGTATCAGTGTTGCCAGATTGGAAATGTCCAATTCTTCCAAAATTATTGTATTTGGAAGAAAATTATCGTACACGAGTCAAACGTTCAGAATACAGCTATTTATCTAGATGTTACAGCTATTTATCCTTTTCAGCACTAATTTTCAATACTTTATTGCTAAACTATCAACCTCAGCTTTGAAAAAAAAAAACTGACCTAAGTGCGGCAGGAACGTTAACTTGTGCTCGTGAGAGAGTCATTCTCCACAATGATTGGTCGAGAAGATGTGAGATGAGATGTAAGACATGCGTAACACATTCAAGTCTCCTCACAATCATGAAGGTGCACGTACAGTAGGACCCACACAGCTAGATCAAGGAGTATAGAAGCCCTATAATTACAACGACTATCATTTGGTGTCACAAAATTCTGAAATTATCGTACACTATGGTATTATTGATCGTACATCGTACAGAGGTCAAAATTATGGTACAAATACGATAATTATCGTAGGTCTGGCAACACTGGCATGTATCAATCACAAGAATATTCTGGATTATTACATGTCTCTCTCTTGATTCTGATTGGTCATTCTTCATATTTCAACTTTATTTACTTATGTAGCAAGCAGCCGTGTAATAAACAGGATAATGTCCATCCAGCCAGTTGTTATTGCAGAATAAATCCCTTCATTATCCCTTACTTTTTGCCTTACTCGTCGGTAAGGTTGCATATATTAATACATTTATTAATACAGTTGAGCTGATAATAGTTCAAGTACACAAATCATTTTAGACAAAATTAATGTTTTTTTTATGTAATATGTATATTACAGCATTCATTTTTAATTGTTAAAAAAAAGAATAAAAAAGTATCTCGTCTCTCTTATCTGACACACTCAGTTCAGTCTCCTAATGAGCTGATGATCTGAATCTGGAGCCTTAAATAAGGACGACATACAAAATGTGCAGAGCAGTGAGCATCAGCTACTAATGTATACATTTCTCCACATACAAAACACAAATACATTTGCTGTTATTTAGCACCAACCATCTGCATCATAATCCAGGTTTTGTAGGAGCTGTGAGGTAAAATATAAGCACATGACTGACCCATATGTGCGCTCTCTCCGTGTGCACGAAAACACATCCTGGCTGTAAAGAGCGAGTGATTAGGGAATTGTGGGTTGTGCACAGGTTTCAGATGTGATCTGTAATGATGTGTTCACAGATCATTCTGGTTGAAGGGTTACCAGGCTCCCATTCATCTATAGTGAGCGTAAAGAGGGGCACTGCAGGGGCCAAGGGCCATTACAGTCTCTCCCTCTCTTTCTCTTCGTTTTTTCACATGCTTTGTCTTTCTCTTTCTCACTTATTTTCTTTGATTCTATGCTGTATGTCTTAATTTATTCTCTTTTATCTCTTGTACACTTGCTTGTGTGTTTTGTCAGATTTCACAAAGCTTTTCTAGAGGAATATTCCAGGATCTTTTCAATCTAATGTTTATGGAGATGATTTGTGCCTGGAGTGCTAGCAAAAATAGTTCCCTCATGTATGTGCATTTAGAAACATTTGTACAGTCAATATTCTTTTAACGGAAGTCTAGCATGCACTATGAATAAATGGTTCAAGTGTGCAACTACAGTTTGACAGTAACACACAGGTTAGCATGCGACTGCTTTGATAGTATCAATTGCCAACCCAGTCTGTGTAAAGTTTTGTCCAATCTCATTACACCAGTAGTGCATAACCAGAAGAGCATAGACCAATAGTGCAATAATAGAATAGGCTAACTGAAATAAGCACAAATGTCAAAACATCTTCAGGACCCAAAAATTTCTCCGTCTCCTGAAGGTTTAAACCTGTCTTTCTAGTTTAGACTCAATTTGTAATGGGATTGACTGTAAAGATGTTTCCTGAAATCTGTAATCATTCTGTGATGTTATCCTCTCATCTCTGAAAACTGCCTTAATCAGTGGCCACACTGACATGTACCCTCATAATGTGATTAAAGCAATACTGTAGCTCATGTAAGCAGAATGCTGTGATTATATTAAATTATGCTTCTAATCAGAGCAACCATAGCCAGGGTATGATATGTGGAATACTGCGATTTGAATTCAGGTACATTTAAACTTTAATCAGATTTCCTCTACTCTGACTAAAATGTGTGTACTAGTGGATGATGGCTCAAGCCAGGTTCGAAACACAGTGGTGTAGAAGATGACAGGATCTGAGGAGGACTTTGCATAACATAAACATGAGTAAAGATAATGTACAATCAACAGATCATTTTCATAAAATACAGGGCCATAAGATCTTGCATCACCTTGAAGGAGTTTATTTTGAGATCATATCCAGCTGACTGCACATTATACATTATATGCCTATTACACGGCTACCCACCAAATAATTACACGAACATGAATTATTGATTTGAGATCATTAGTCCACAATATCTGCTATATATCAAAGCTTTCACTAAGAAAAACATACTTCTAAAATGAATGCTAGTGGGAGGGGTTGAAACTCATCGCAACTTTAGAGACTGAATTACTATAGGGCATGTGCCATTGTTGTATCACACCCCAGAGTATCATCCCACACCACACTGAGCCTTTCCCAACACCTGTCTTTGGTATAACTGGGCCAAGCTGACCTGCTTCTTCCCCGTTATTTTACTACCCAGTGGTTTTATCCCTTAATCAATCATAGATGAACACTGCATGTAAACAGAACTGAAGAGGTTTGCTCATGTTATCATGTAAACATCATAATTGGATTAAGTCCATGATTCTTAGCAATATTGTCATTATTGCCCTGTTGAAAAAAAACAGCATATGCTGGTTAGGTACGTTTTGATGCTGGGATGCTGGTTTATGCTGGTCCTTTGCTGGTTTATGCTGGTCCTTTTGCTGGTTTATGCTGGTCCTTTGCTGGTTTATGCTGGTCCTTTTGCTGGTTTATGCTGGT
>NW_015630333.1:34789-49944 GCF_001515625.1 Sinocyclocheilus rhinocerous | reverse complement strand
TAAACCAGCAAAGGACCAGCTTAAACCAGCAAAGGACCAGCATAAACCAGCAAAAGGACAGCATAAACCAGCAAAAGGACCAGCATAAACCAGCAAAAAACAGCAAAGGACCAGTTTAAACCAGCAAAGGACCAGCATAAACCAGCAAAGGACCAGTTTAAACCAGCATCCCAGCGTCAGAACGTACCTAACCAGCATATGCTGGTTTTTTCAACAGGGTGGTGTGTGTGTAAAGGTAGCAAGCGAGTTGGAGCAGCTCTGTTGAGCACTGAGCATGAAACGGCGTGCATCTGTTATCTGACTGTAGTGAAGAGCAGCATTTGATCAGCTCAGCCTGAACCTCAGAGGAGCTCATTAAATCAAGCACCCATCCCCCACACTTCCACACAGAGAGAACCAGAGAGCGGACAAGCAGGGAAAAGACGATAGTGAATATTGACAAACCTTCACTTCTGCTTGTAACACACACACTTGCACTCACACATAGCACATCCCATCACAACCACCAGCATTCGGCAAAACAAAGAGATTGTGAAAGAAATAATAGGACAGAAGATAGATTGTCCTTCACTAACTGTAAACAAACAACCAAACTTTAGCTAATTTCTCACAGCCTTTGCCCCGCACAGTCTAATTTAAAGACACTTTCCTTTCAAGCAAAGTCAGTTCGCTTGGCGGCCATTTTGGAAACTATTTTGAGTCATGCAAGTACACTTCCTGTAGAACTGAATGGGGGAATACTGAAATCTGCAAATTACAGATTTCTCCAGTTTTGGAGAGCAAAAGCTGAGAGCTAGTTTGAAGTTAAGACCAGGTGGTGATGTGGGTGATTGGTGATTTTATTTGAAAGGCAGGACTTACTTCACTGGAGCCATATTAGGCTTTACAGTTTTACCCATTCACTGTAATATCAGCATTCCATCTCAGATATATAACATTACAACTACAGCTGTAAAATGAAACAGCAACACTGAATATTTCTTTTCTCATGCCAGTCAAATTGTCATAATCCATGTGCATATTCACATTCACATTAGTGTCTTCTGCATTACCAAAAAAATGAAATCACATAGTCATATTCTGACTAAAAAAATTTTGGACTACTTTTTTGGCAGGTAAGTTTTTCATTTTTTTATAGCCGACTTTTTTTGTTTGTTTTTTCTACAGTGAATAGATTATTATGTTCTGATCATGGATACAAACTGAGCTTGTTTTTATTATTTAACTTGGCTTCTTAAAACTAACATTTTATAGGACATACTAGAGAGTGTGATAATGTGTGTCTGCCACCCTTGTGAAAATAAAATCACAAAGTCACAAAAATACTGCACTGACAAATACATTTAAAATATTTTAAAACAGTATGTCAGTATCTTTTACTTAAATATAGGACCAAAATCTAATTTAGGCATAGGCACAGTTATAAAAAGAGTCTTCCTTGCTTTTGTCCATTCATTGTAAAATAAATAAATACATTAAGTAATTAAAAAAAGCTTCTGACATTTATTTTGCTGCTAGACCAGATAAAGACTTAAAAATCTGTTTAGTCTTTGTACATACAGGAAAAAGCACATTTTTAGTTGGTAACCTGTACCCATTCAGCCACATTTATCAAATAAACCTAAAACTCAAATGCTGTGGTTGGTTACATGCATTTCTCAGTATGCTTCTTCCAAAGTCTTCATATGATTTTTTTTTCCCCAACAAAAGTTAATCTCTTTCTCAAAATACGCTAAAACTATCAAAACACTTCATATTCATATACTTTGATGCATGACTCACTATTTCAACTCAATTCCAAATATTAGCAAATACACAACAAGACGATTCAAGACATAATTTGAACAATTATTTAAAACAACATAGGATTTTTCTGAAGGACTGCACCCCAAGACTCACCAAAAAGCCTACGCACTGTGCCACAATTAATGTAACTTCATTCATTTAATACAAATAGGAGAGACTAGAGATTGTGAGAGGTTTTGTTTTAATGTCTGTAATTCTCAGATTTTTATTTTTATTTGCATAATGTATCTCAAACTTTGAGGGAATTCCCTACATCTATCTGCTACAAATGAGTTCTTTTGAAACGTACACCTTATTTCTAATGTCAAGCACGGAATGCTGTTATGACCGACCTCAATATCAGGTGAGTTGTAAGTGTTGGAACACTAGAATACACAGACATCAGTTTAAACCCCATGGCAGGTATTCTTCTCCCAACTCCGTCTCATTTTAGTCTAAGCATTACTATTAAACAAGACTTTTGTAATTAAACAACATTTTACTCTAAAACATCCAAAAAGTTGGAAAATTATCAAACATATACTTAAAAAAAACAAAAAAACAGTGGGCCTCATTTATGAAAATTTTGCAAATATATGAGTAAATAAAACAGACCTTCCCGAAAACTCTCTGCCAGATTCACAAACACTTTGCATACCTCAGATCTGACAGTGAAGTGTGAGTATGTGAATGAATTACAGTCAGTAACAGGGCGTGTGTGCACACTCTCACAATTAGAATAATGCCGCTCATGAATTATGTGTGAAGCTATTTGATCTTCTGGACTCCTTTCTCAGCTTCAGTATTCTGCATGAATGCAAAAAAAGATAAACTGCCCATATGATAAAAAAAAAAAAAAAATCCAATCAAATCAAGTCTTAAGCTTGCAGACAAATACTGTACTGTTACTCAGAATAATATTAATATACTCAGAATAATATACGTAACCTCACAATCCTTATCTGTGTCTAAGGTGTGAAAATGTGTGTAGAGTTTTACAAATCACTGTGTGTAATGTTTTGCAAAAAGGGTGAAGCAGACATTGTGTGTAATGTTGTGCAAATCTGTGGAGGTGTTTTGCTCATTGGAGTAGAATTTTGCAAATTGTGTGGAAATTTTTATTTTAGTGTGTAAACAATCGTAAAAAACTGTAAAAGATATCCACGAGTTCTGTTGGAGGCTTGGTTGAATGTACAAGATATGTTTTGGCATGTTTACCTACGGGATATAGGAACGTTTGGCCAACCCTTTGCTGACACATTAATGGATTCCCGAGGCATCTCATTTTATTAAGCGATATCTCCTCTCATATCCATAATGTTCTGTATATAAAGTTTCTCACTGAAAAGGGGATATCAGCATATGCTGGTAAACATAAAAGTAGCAGCGTTTAGTGCTTTTCTATTTTAGATGGATTACAATTCAGAGAACACACATTTATGCTTGACGTTTTTGACATTTTACTTTACAGACTTTACAGACTACAACTAATTTCTTAGTTGTTTTCAAGTAAGGGATAATGTATATTCAGTCAGTTGTTATCACAAAATAAACCCCAACAGGGTGATCAGGACTTGTAAGGGGTTTATTTTGCATGCAATAGCAGCCGGCTCGATGTATATTATCCCGCTTATTACACGGTTACTGGGCATATGAGTAAATTCACATGAAGTATTGATTTGAGTTGAAATATTTTATTAGCAAAGAAAAATTGTTCCTAACAAATGACTAATGACTAGTGAACAAGTTCAGACAAGACCAATGGAATTTGTGCTCTGCATTTTTCCCATCCAAGTGCACACACACAGTAGTGAACACACACACACACCCGGAGCAGTGGGCAGCCATATTGCTGCAGCGCCCGGGGAGCAGTTGGGGGTTCGGTTCTTGCTCAAGGGTCTCTTCTCAGTCGTGGTATTGAGGCTGGAAGAGAGCACTGGTTATTCACTCCCCTCACCGCCAATTCCTGCCGGTACGGTCTGACTCTCTAACCATTAGGCCACGACTGATTTAAGGCATAATGCACAGTTGTATCACTAATTACATAGCCTTTAACCACATAAATAAAGCCGAGGACATAAAAAAGATAAGGGCTTGGCTAACTAGACCAATTATTAACAATTAATGATCCCTCCCCGTTTTTCCTTATACAGTACATGTGTCTGTTTGACATTAAAATGGAACCTACTATAAAATTGAACCAAGTCTTTCTAAAGCACCTATCACTTAAATAATGATCCAGTAGCTAATATTGATTTAGTTTAATTATTATTTCTGATTTCTGATTACTGCTGTGATGGCACATAGCTATCACCTAGCTTTGTTAGATTTACTAATTTTACCAGCGAAAACCACACACAATGTCTACACTGCAAGCAGTGCATCAAAGCCCTGTTGCTCACGTAGACTGCCACTCACTTCACAATCACTATACTGCAAATATTCAATGTCATTCATGTCTGCTGGATTGAGCTGAAACCTCATATAGACCTCATATCATGACCTCCGGCAGCATCTGCAAATCAAAACGCTTGATCTGAAAGGCGCCAACTTGCAAATCCCTCCTTCTCAGGAAAGATTCAAAGGTTCTCTCAGAGACAAAAAACGGTCTACTGTAAGTGCTAAGCTCTATGTTGCTAAGCTGCTATGCTAAAGTATACCAAGGAGAAACAAAGAAGTTCTGAAAGAAGCAAATTTGGGGAGTTTGCAAACAGCAACAACGACCACAAGCTTACTGCCCCCCATCTTCTGCAACAGCTTCAGAACCTTCTCTTCAGGGATCCGGTGACCGTTGGCATTAGTGTGTATTGTCAGTATATAATCATCTCATTTTCATTAGATTTTATATAGCTGATGCCAGTTAATAACAAATAATCTATCAGTTTATTTGTTGAATTCGGAATAAGGTGTATCTTATTACCTCCAAAGGAACTACAATTTATCTTTCCATAAGATAATGTGTAACATCCATAGAAACATCCAACTCACTCACTTGCATCTATCAATCTTTTGCACTTTATCCATTCATTGTACCCATTTTGTAGTTTTAAGTTACTCTTGTCTATTCTTTTGTTAATAAAAATCCTTTTATTACACTTGTGTCTTCCTTGTGTTTATAATTCAGTAAGAGGCTCTACAAGTTAATGATATCTCTCAAATCCTTCAGATTGGTCAGACTACAGCTTACTCCAATTAATGTAATTCTCTTCCACGATTGTTCTTTACTGTCAATGTGAAATTCCTATCTGGTGCCCCGTAAAATAGTATGACCAAAACCTAATATTAATATCAATATTTAAGCCCAAGTCCATTACACTGGTGGTGCTACTTTGATCTAAGCCCACTACATTTAGTGGCGGCCCATGTGAGGCTATCTAACATTGAAATCATTACACCGGTTTGAACCGGTCCAATGACACATTACTGTACAACCTCTGCCACACGCAGGTGCTATGAAAAATACCATTTTATTTAAAGGAAATGGAAAGATTTGCATTTTAAAATGTTCTGTGTGTGACATGCTGAAGTCAGACAATTGTGGTTACACTGCAAAAATAATTTACTGTTTGGTTTCCAATGAAAATATATACACATCCTGAAATGTTTACTTTATAGGCATACAAAACAGCATACATTTTGGTGTATGTCTGTATCTGAGTCTGTATCTCATATAGAGTCTTGTAGTCTTAGGGGCCATTTATACGACAACGTTTTCAGCCCAAAACGGGAAACTTTTTATGCGTTTTGCCTGTTCGTTTACACATCAACGGTGTTTTGGGGACTGAAACGCATATTTTTGAAAACGGGTTTCAAAGTGCAAGTTTTTGAAAACGCCACCGTTTCCGTGTAAACACCCAAAACGTGAATCTTTGAAAACGGTGACGTCATGCGCATGTGTAGTACTTGTTAGGTATGTAGACATGCGCAGTACGTGCGGATTTTAAAGGCAAGCGTGAACAAACATTCACAACAATGGCGGAGTGCATGATACTATTGTTGCTGCTCAAGAGTGTGCTAACGCTTCTTCAGCAAAGTGTGGATTTACTTCACCAATATTACAACCAACAGCGGAGATGCATCATATACAACATATAATCGTCACTTCCCTACAGGTACTGTTTACTAACAAGGTGACAGCGCCAACTACTGGCCTGGCATACGTAATACAGCATTTTTGGCCGTTTTTGCGGATATGTGCAAACGCAAATCATTTTGAAAACGTTGTCGTGTATACGTGAAACTTTTTAAAAATGCAAGGGAAAAACGTTTCCGTTTTTTGACTACATCGTTGTCGTGTAAACGTAGCCTTAAGCACGGTCACATGGATATATTCATATCACATAGATGGGAAAGATGGAGTTCTGCATAAAAAATATTAGGCGTAAGCTCCATATCTGGTTATTTCGGGAAGGAAACAGGGCGAGGATGCAGTATCTACAGTCCTCCGCTGACTAGTATTTCTAAAGAGAATCTGGTGCAGGTTTTGGCGTACGTACTGAAAACTTTGGTGTGTAAGCAAAATCTGACTTTTGATTTTTAGAAAAAAATGATGTTTTATACATGAGGCCCCTGGTCTTATTGTGATGGAACAGCTAACCAATCAAAGAAAACGCTTGAAGTGGCCAAGTGTAAAAAGGCCACAGATATTTATGTTATATGCATGTATATCTGAAAGATTTTGATAACTGAATGGATCTATTTGCATCTGATGGTTCACACAATGACTCACACAAAGCTCATCAGTTTTGATCAGCAAGACGTGAATTTAGTTATTACGCAAACTGTAGACAGTTGTACTTACTCTTTTGCACACATATGCAGAAATATTTTCAGAAATCTGAATTTATTCTGAAAAAAATCATTGACAGTTGAGCCAAAGCAATAATGGCTTTGGATGATGGCTTCACACATTTCGATGATAATCAAGTGTGGGTGATCTGCTAACAACACAGGTGCTTTATAAAGTTCCAAATGTAGGTTTGGGAGGAGCCTAATCATTCTGTCCTGTCAATCATCATTACGAGCATATATAAGCAGCAGTCATTGCGCCATCCCAGCGACAATTCTTACAGCATCCCTCCACCTCCCCATCTCCTCCTCTATTTCTGTTATTCTCCCTCTATATAGTACTGCAATCGGGGGGTTATACACTGAGCTCAAGCTGAGCCTTGGGTTCGAGCCTCCGTCGAGGACAGCAAGCCAAGTTCGTGTACCATTACCCATCAGGACTGGATGGGCAGGCAAATTCGTGAATTAGGACGTTAAATAATGGCACAACGACAACAATATTGACTAGCGCAAACCTTAGTAAATTATATTGAATGATTCATTTAAATACTCTACTCCCATAAATTTTGCTTCAGAAAGGGAAACTCCTACAAGTGTACATGCCGCAAAAATAACTTTGTCCTTGCCTTTTCAGCACTAATTTTTCACTGCACATCTTTAGTCAATACTGACAGTAGTTTTTTCATGCCAAAAGAGGGTTTGTGCTGGTGCAAGCTGTTAGTAAATCTGGCCCTAAATGTCATGGTAAAGTTTACACTCATCTAAAATGTTCATGCCTCCCATTTTCTACTTTGCGTTTTCTTCTGGGTGAACCATTTTGTGATATTATAATAACAATGATACACAAATGTTAAAAAATAAATAAATAAAATGTGTTATCTCACTAGGAAAAGCTTATGTTTTATTTTTTTTTAAATACATTATGATCGAAAATTACATTTCAGCTATATAAAAGATTAATGTGTGTAATTCATAATATGAAATAAATGAGGGATTGTTAAATTCAATTTACTACATATTTGTAAAATACTACATTTTGTAAGTCTAAAAAACAGACTTAAATATTTTTTGAGCATGTTAAAATAATGCAAGTCAAAACTTTCAACCCTTCAAGTGTAAGTATATTAGGTAGGTATATATAATTTAACGCTATTTTGCTAAACACCATTACCTTTATAATGATCAGATAGATAGATAGATAGATAGATAGATAGATCTTAATTAAGCAGTGCATGCGTGGTGAGCCAAGTTTCCCCACAAAAGGCCTCTGTGTGGAGTCGTCCATTCAAACACAAGCAGCTCTAGCATCATGCCAAGTACTGAGAAATAATGGAGCAGTTTAGAGGCTCCGTCCCTGTTCACAGGCTCCCTGAGCTGGGAAAATGTTAGTGCAGCGTTCAGGAGGGGCTTTTAATTGTTTTCTCATCTCTCTTTTTCGTTGGCTTTCAAAAGGCTCAGGGCTGACAAACAGGCAATGAACGGGATTGTTTTGTGTTCCGTTGGGCACAGCCGGAGGTAAACACAACGCGCCCCTGTGTTCCCCCAGTGGCCATGGGAAGGGGGAGAAACAGACAGAGATGGAGGCCCTCCGGAAGCCGATGGAGATGGGCATAGGGTGCCATTATGAGAGCTGGCATTGTGTGTGCTGCTGAGATTCTCATGCGTGTCCGTGAAGAGAAGGCGAGGGTGATAAAGCTCTCTCGGATGAAGTAAGTAACGGCTCTGCTCTCCCACACATTCACTTATTTACATACTCAAGAGTGAAATTAATGCCCCGCGATCTCCGACAGTGCACACAAAGATACTCACAAAGCTACCTTAAAGCCCTATTAGAGACTCGAGTGGAAATGGTGGCTTTGAGGCGAGGAGAGGGTTCATGCTTCTGGGGTTGGGGAGGGGCACCGGCAGGATGGGACTGGATAGGACTGCCAACAAGTGTTGTGTCACTCACAACAATCACAATTATAAAATGATGTATGAGAACCGCTGTATTTATCCCACTTAAAATAGAGTTTATGCCACAGTAATGGCTGTACGCATGATCCTGGACTGAACAGATCTGATTTACCTAGTCCATATTTGATCATCCTGCAACCCTACATAAGATAATATGTTTGCAGAATGTGTGGATGGATATTTGATCATGAGCTTTTATAATAAAAACAAGATTGCATATAAACAAATCATTTCATTTCTGATAAAAGCATGCAGTGATTTAGTTAAACACTGTGGAATGCCACACAGATAGATATCTCGTGTCTTGGAATCCAGCTCTGAGGCTATTGTCTTGTGAGGGGAAATCCTGTGATTTTAGCACTTCAGAAGACAAGAGATCTGACAGCTAAAAGTGCAAGACACCATCTTTACTCATTGTCATGACCAAATTTATTTGAAGTCTACATAGGCTATGGAGAGACGGAGATGGGGAAGAGAGAGGGAAAAAAAGGAGTGATGAAGAGCGCAGAGAGAAAGGAGTTGGATGGCACTCTGGCAGCACAGGCGTGTTCCCAGGAGGATTACTCAAGCCTAAAAACACACACATGCTCACATACACACACACACACACACACATGCTCACATACACACACACACACACACACATGCTCACATACACACACACACACACACACATGCTCACATACACACACACACACACACACATGCTCACATACACACACACACACACACACATGCTCACATACACACACACACACACACACATGCTCACATACACACACACACACACACACATGCTCACATACAGACACACACACACATACATATGCTCACACACACACACACACACACACACATGCTCACACACACATTTCTTCCTCTTCAGTAGTCTTCTGTGAGCTGACAAATGTTCAGTAATGGAAATGTGTTCAGAATGCATGTGAGTAGCCTCACAAGCCTACCTCAATTACTCAGTCTTCACCTTCATTCATTTCTCCTCTTCCCTCAGGCCATCTACCTCATGAAATGTTCTCCGCACTGTGCAATAAAGCATGTGCAATACCCAACTATCCATACTTATATGTATTATATGCATGTTATTGATTTAATATATCTTAAATCTATCCACATTCCCTTGCATAATTTTTATATAGCACATCTGAACATACAATATACTATCTACTGTCTCTTTGTCTATTGTATATTGTTTTTACATATTTATTTTTACTCACTTATTTTTATTTTGTTATCTGCCTTGTTACTTGTCTGTGCACTGGAAGCTTCTGTCACCAAGACAAATTCCTTGTGTGTGTAAGCACACTTGGCAATAAAGCTCTTTCTGATTCTGATTCTCTTATATGTAATAGCATATATAGCCTATTCAATACAATGAACTCCCACGTTCAAAACAGACATACATGAATTATTATTATTTATTTTTTTTCATATCCGGTTACACTTCTTTGAAGAGGAATTTACAGCATGCTCTATTTCCCTGGGGATGTACTTTACATTGATTTTGACTTAGCACACCAACCCCCAGCCTTAATTTCACCCCCATCACACCTGCCTTCACAGCTAACCTTTGACTCAAGGCTCTGATATGACATGAGTGGGGGAGGATATCACAGAAGGGTCTCCATCTGACACAGAATACTTCATAATCCACCACTGTATTTCCAAATCAAAGTATGAAACAGCCTGCAAAAATAAGCTTCCCCCTTTTTAAGCTTCAATAAAGGTCAGTTCCCAATTGTTTTAACCTGTTTGTGTAGTGTAAAGGTTTGAATAAGAATAGATTCAATGGTGCTATTACTGCAAAAACACATTTGTGCACACATTATGCATCTATGCCCGCGGATGGACACACACACACACACACGCAGTTCCCTTAACACAATGAAAGGGGGACTTGTAATTTTGCCACTCAGGAGCCTTTTGAACTCCAACAGAATGAGCATAATGGATTATCTGCATGAAGGCTCTCTCACACATCTCTTAAAATCACACATTAGTCAAGCATTCATAGCCAGACATTTAATAAATAAATACATAATAAATACTCACACCTAAGGATCCCAGATCCCACTGAAAATGTATGAAATTTCTATTTTTTTCTTTTTATTATTACTATTTTGTTGTACTATAATGCAAATAGTTGAAAGATTGATATCTCTTGATTCTCTTGAGTAAACTGCGCGTTTGATAACAGGTGAATGTATGTGAGCTTAACGCTCTTACAGCTCAAAGAAAAATTCAGTTGCTGATTTAAAAGTTTTTATCATTGTGTGCTTCAACCAGTTCATACAGTCATGCAGAAAGAAAGAGAGCAAGAGAGCAAGAAAGAAAGAAAGAAAGATCCCACGAGCAATTTCAAACACATTACATTGATCACATTAGTAAAGCTTAATGCAAGTATGAATCTATGACATATTTATATCTGTTACTATGGATCCATTGATGTGAAAACACACACGTGCAAACTAACCTAAACAGATCTCACCTGTCAAGCTGGAAGATTCAGGAACGGGTAATTGTTGGTGTTTTCTTCACCCTTTGCTCTGGTTCTTTCATGCACTTTGGTGAGATGTGACGCGTTGGTAGCGCGCGCGTTCAGCGTTCTGTTTGGATAATCCGGTGTTCCGAGCACATCTACAATCACAGTGAAGCAAGACTACCTCAGTGAGAACACAGGCGATGTTTTCACTCCTCCTGCCCCGCCTCACATCAACCATTCCTCCTATCTTCACACTCTAAAGTGGGCTACCTTTGAGTAATTCTACTCACATTCATTACATAAATTGACGTTCGCGAATTGTTTTATAATTGACATGTACCACAGTTAACTGACGTTTCATGTAAAACAGCAACCCTGACGAAAATTAATTTTGGCGTATTGATTACCATTTGTATAACCACAGTTTTACTACAAATACCATGGTTAAACTATGGGAAGTGTAGCAAAATCATGGTTATGTGTATATGGTTTAACTATAGTAACCATGTTTTTTGTTTGTTTTATTTGTAGTAAAACCATGGTTAATTTTCGTAAAGGAATGGGTGTGCGTTTAGGGATGTTTGGTCTGATATGGAAGAATGGAAAGACAGCAGAACGGAAAGCGAGGCAAGAAGGTGAATGTGTCGAGTGATGAAAGGATGAGGAGAAACAACGCAGTCTCACGGCAATTAGTGACGTATTTGTATGAATTTGTAAAACATGATGTGCTCTCGATCCACCTATGGTTAGGTTAAGAGTGGAGTCTCTTGCCTTTGTTCTACAAATCTGCATTTTTATACGAATCGTATTCAAATTTATACTTAATCGCCACCAACTGGCAAATTTGCAAAGTACGTTAGTTAATAAATAAATAAATAGGAACCATATTAGTGGAATTTGAAAATGAGCTTGTAGCACTGCTGCTGAGTGCTCACAATTTTTTTTTCCTCAAACGGAATTTGTTACTAGATATTGTTAAAATTACGCAAATATCAACACAACACACACAATAGGCTACCTTTCAAATAACACAGTATACAAACTAATAATTAAACAACAATCAATTAAATGCAATTATATCCAGATTAGTTTAATGTGTTATTTATAGATAGTAACAGAATATCTAGTCATAAATTCTCTTTAAGAAAAAAGGTGAGCAGTGCTGCAAGCTCCTGCGATTAAAACCAGATTTTAGAGCAGGGGTCCTCAACTCTGGCCCTCAAGATCCACTTTCATGCAGAGTTTAGCTACAACCCTAATCAAACACACCTGAACAAGCTGCTCAAGGTCTTCGGGATTACTACAAAGTTGCAGGTAGGTGTGTTTAATCCAGGTTGAAGCTAATCTCTGCAGAAAAACGGATCTCGAGATTACACACATTAGTGTCTAGATTACACAAAATATTATCTAGATTACACACATTAGTATCTTAAGGTACACGTTTTTTTTAATTTTTTTTATGCAAGTAAAGAACGTGACAATGTTTACATGTGCCAAATACAGAATCCCATGGACCAAACATATAACATTTAAAAGTAAGAAACATAGGCTAAGTAAAGAACGTGACAATGTTTACATGTGCCAAATATAGAATCACTTGGACAAACAAACATATATACAGATAGCCAACATTACAAGTCCATTCTGATTAGCTCCTGTATTTGCATTCATGTGTCTGTGAGCATGCATGTATGTGTGTGTGTGTGTGCGCGCGTGTGTCATTGTGTCTAGGGGTGGGGGAGGAAGTATACAAATGAAATAGTATTTTAACAGATTAATAACAGATATAAGTAGTATAACTTTTAAAAAGAATGTAACTTTAAAACAACAAATGTTCTTAGCAACAATATTAAAAATAACCATAATAATAAAAATAATAATAGGTACATATGTTTGACATCCAACATCCAACTAAAGCTGGCTGCAAACTAGACGATTTTCAAATCTTTACCGATTTTAAAACCATGGGAGACCACAGACAAGAAGACAGTTCAACCGATTTTTTGCTTTATAATCCTCTGAACACACACACTAGGCCAGGTGTAGGCAACGTCTGTCCTGGAGTGCCGATGTCCTGCAGAGTTTAGCTCCAAACCTGAAAAAAAAAACCTCACCTGCCTGTAGCCCTAGTAATTCTGAAAACCTTGATTAGCTTGTTCAGGTGTGTTTGATTAGGATTGGAGCTAAACTCTTACAGGACAGCGGCACTCCAGGACCGACGTTGCCTACCCGTGCACTAGACGATTCGACCAGACCACGAGACCACACACTTGATGTTTGTAGGAACGATTTCACAGTGACACGTGATCTCACGGACACTCGCGAGATCAAACATGACTAGAGAAGAAAAACAAATGGAGTACAATCAACGTTGTCAGCTGGCTCTCCTGGCGCGCGTTCTGTTTCACAGTGAAAAACAAAGTATAGAAAAGAATATGGGTGATGTTCTCTGCTTTCATGGCATGTTTGTGGCTGCCAAGTTTCAACTATAAAAGCACGTGACATCCAGTAGGTGACGCTTGCTCGCTCTCATTGGCTATCGCAGGTATCACGACAGAGGCATCAAGAGTCTCAATTGGGAGCAGATAAATAATCGTAATGACACCACACAATAGAGGATTTTTGGACAAAAAATCGCTTGCGACAAGCCGCGGATCGGGCCACACCCCCCGATCGTTCAGGTGTGCAAATCTGCCTTAAAATCGGCCTTAAAATCGTCTAGTGTGCGGTCAGCCTAAATCTACAGCATGACTCTAATTTAGAAAGTAATTATTATTATTATTATTGTTGTTATTGTTATTATTATTATCTGCATATTCCATTTGTTTTGCATTAACTCTGGTATATTCATGTATAGTGTGAACAAAAAGATCTAGAACATCCATCCTCTCCATTTAATTTCAGACAGTATTGTTCTTTGGCATTGCTACAGAGGTGATTGCTGCAGTATAAAGCTATATATATATATTGTGGCGAGTATCCCGAGTCCAGATTAGCGTCGCCCTGGAAATGCCGCTGCCACACTGATCACCGAAGCACAACAACTGTGCGTGATGAGTGGCGCACCTGGAGCTCGTTCTCGCTGGCCTTAAAAGCCAGGAGAAGAGACACCAGTGGGAAGGCACCCCGGAGCTCCAGGCGACATTAATGCTTGTTTCTCCTTGTTCACAGACTCCGAAGGCACCCCGGGAGAGGGATCTGCACCACGGCACTTCACCCCACGAGCACCACGCTGAGACGGGCACCGAGCACCATTCACCAGAGCACGTGTGATCAGTGTGTGGGCAAATAAATCACCCTCCGGGGCTCTTTCGATCAGTACCGAGTCTGTGTTCTCATTCACCCCGCGACAATATATTCATATAACTTTGGGAATCATATAACTTAGATGTTACTAAAGTCATGCTCTACTCTTCTGTTCATTCTGTTCATAATTTGCTATAGCAAATAGTTTTTTTTGTTTGTTTTGTTTTGAAGTTGTAAATAAAACAAAGATTATTGCATTATGTTTTACAAGAAAAGACTATTTCAGTCTTTATACCTCAGGATTTTATGTCTAATTCATTGTGTTTATACGTTGTTTCTCTCAAATTTCAGTCTGGAGTACTGTAAATTTAAGGGAGTCATTTTGGTTATAGATTCAGTTGTCATTCTCTTTTAAAGCTGAACTGTGTATGATATGTATTTAGCACACAAACAGGACTAAGAAACCGTATTGTAATGCTGTGTGAACATGCACAGTACCGGCTTTGCCACAGTAGTGATTCATATTCAGCATTTGGAGACTATATCATTTATAGATTGTTCCTCTGGCTCATTTTTTGTCCCGCACCTTCCTCCTTTCTGTGCCGTGTCATTAACACCAGTTCTGGGGCGGCGAAGAGCACATTTATTTCTTCATATGGTGTAATGTGTCACCTCCTTTTACCCCTCCTTTTTCAATTCACTGAAATTTAGATTTCCACATCAAGGGAGCTGTGGCAGTGATGGAATCAAAGGCTCGCCTGTGGCTTTGAACCCTCCTGATGAAGAGATGAAAAGGGCCAGGTTGCTGGAGCTCCTAGTGCTCACCACTCCAGTTCCTGTCTGGCTAGGTTTGCCTGGATGAAAGCCACCTCTCTCCCCATCA
>NW_015630333.1:31064-34677 GCF_001515625.1 Sinocyclocheilus rhinocerous | reverse complement strand
TATATATTGTGGCGAGTATCCCGAGTCCAGATTAGCGTCGCCCTGGAAACGCCGCTGCCACACTGATCACCGAAGCACAACACCTGTGCGTGATGAGTGGCGCACCTGGAGCTCGTTCCCGCTGGCCTTAAAAGCCAGGAGAAGAGACACCAGCGGGAAGGCACCCCGGAGCTCCAGGCGACATTAATGCTTGTTTCTCCTTGTTCAAAGGCACCCCAGGCACCCCGGGAGAGGGATCTGCACCACGGCACTTCACCCCACGAGCACCACGCTGAGAAGCACCATTCGCACCATTCATCAGAGCACGTGTGATCAGTGTGTGGGCAATAGAGTCTGTGTTCTCATTCACCCCGCGACATATGGTGGAGAATGCAGGCATTACAGGTGAATTGAGACACAGACTGGTACCGCCAGGTTGCTATAACGATCTCTGTGCTTCTTCTAGGAGAAACCGCTCTCTTCCCCCGGACATATGGAAGAGGTCATCCGCGAGCTCTCGGCCCTCTCGGCCCGCCAGCAGCAGTTTACCGAGCGACTGGCAGCCCGGCAGGAATATACTGACGAACAGCTGCAACAGCTGCAGGCCAGCGTGGCGGGGCGATGCCCCTCCCGGAAGCGCCGGTCAGAGTGCACCAATACCTCGTCCGGTTGACCGAGAACGACGACATCGAGGCTTACCTCCACACATTTGAGGTCATCGCGGCCCGGGAGGGGTGGGTCCAGGAAGAGTGGGCTCGCATCATCGCCCCCTTCCTCACCGGAGAAGCGCAGCGGGCCTATTATGCCCTGAGGGCACCCCGGAATGAACAGTATGACGAGCTCAAAGCCGAAATCCTAGCCCGGGTGGGCCTATCGCCCATGGGGGCGGCGCAACAGTTCTATCAATGGACCTATGATGAACGGCAGCCAGTGAGAGCGCAAGCTGCGCAACTGGCCCGATTGACTCACCTGTGGCTTCTCGCGGGGTCCCAGACCCCGGATCAGGTAGCCGAGAAAGTGCTCATCGATCGGCTGCTACAGGCACTGCCCCGCCCGCTGAGGCGCCCGGTCAGTATGCGAAATCCCCAGGACATCCACAGCCTGGTAGAGGCGGTCGAACTGGCGGCGGCAACGAACGCCCGCGAGGCAGCGGCCCTACCGGATACCGGAAGCTCGCCGGCCGGCTATAGAGGAGGAAGTCAAGAAGATGCTCCAACTAGGAATCATCGAGCCCTCCTGTAGCCCGTGGGCCAGCCCCATCGTGATGGTTCCAAAGCCGGACAGTACATTTCATTTCATATATATTGTGGTGAGTATCCCGAGTCCAGATTAGCGTCGCCCTGGAAACGCCGCTGCCACACTGATCACCAAAGCACAACACCTGTGCGTGATGAGTGGCGCACCTGGAGCTCGTTCCCGCTGGCCTTAAAAGCCAGGAGAAGACACACCAGCGGGAAGGCACCCCGGTGCTCCAGGTGACATTAATGCTTGTTTCTCCTTGTTCACAGACTCCGAAGGCACCCCGGGAGAGGGATTGGGGCTCTTTTGATCAGTACCGAGTCTGTGTTCTCATTCACCCCGCGACAATATATATATATAACATTTTTTTCAGTATTTTGTGTCTTATTGCTATTTTGTTGTGGTCTGTGTGTGAGAGAGAAAGAGAGAGAGAAGTGCAATGACCTTTTATAATATATTGCTTATTGACTGCAGTGTAGTGAGAAGAGGTCAATCCTCGAACCACTGAGTGCCAATATGAAAAGTAATTCATTTGTTAAAGATGCATTACAGCCGAATAATGAACGAATGAATAAATAAATAAATAAATAAATCCATACTTAAAATTCAGTACTGGATTCGGATATCTTTAAATCTGATACTTTCAGAAAAGCCATGTGGGCTGCAAATATTACAAAGATCGGACACTTAAAAGAAAAAAAAAAATTGGATTAGCCCCGAAAATCTAGCTTCAAAACTGGGAATAAAATCAGTCAGGCTGGCACAAAACATGTTGACTCGGATTTTAGAGTCTCTGCCTCGGCACTATTGACTGGCAATGGAAATTTTGATAAAGAGGCAGACAATTGTGACTTTCCAGAGTTGGTTTTCTCAGCGCAGACTGGCACATGGCAAGATAAAAAGGGCTGCTTATTATCTTTTAAGACACCTCAGCTGACCTTCTTTGGAGATGCTGATAAGAAGGCCATCTACATTATGTGTGTGAAAGTGTGGCATCTTAACACACTGGAGAGTGTCTGCGAGTCCAGCTGGCTGGAGGTTCTGGGGCCAGGTGCCTCCCCTAAAGGCTGCTGGAGGTCCCTGTACAAACAACCCATTAAGGAAAGGTCTGGAGACCTTCAGTGGAGAATAGTACATGGGATTATAGCTACAAACAGACACAGAGCACACCTTGATCCACAGGTAGGGGTGGGTTGTCCTTTTTGTATAGAACAGGAAACTTTCATTTGTTTTTAAAGTGTGAAAGGCTTCAACCTTTGTTTCGTATCTTAGAAGAGTGGATTCATACTTTAGGGGAAGTTTTTACTCCAGCACTTTTCATTTTTGGACCAAAGTACAGCAGAAGTAGGAGGGAAGTAAATGTTCTGATTAACTTTATTTTTGGTCAGGCAAAATTAGCTATATGGCTATCTAGAAAAGTTTTTTGAATGATGCTGGGTCAACTGATGTTGTGTCTATTTTAAAAGGGTTATTAAAATCTCGTATTAAAATTGAGTTTACGCATCACAAACTGGTCAATGATATGGAGATGTTTAAATGTAAATGGGCTGTAAACCAATGTATTTGTGATGTTGTGTCACGCTACGCTGTTGGAAGGAAGCATGCAGGAGGCACGAGGAAACGTAAACTGTCTTTAATCCAAGGAATACAGGGAAATCCACAAAAAGGGCGCTGGAGCAAACACACGTACACAACGAGTAGACCAGACAAACACAAACTGAACAGACTGGGACCTTTAAACACAGGACAATCAGGAGAACACAGGCGCATGAAATTAGTCAATTAACTGGGTCACGGAACACATGGGGAGGGAAAACCAGTCCAGGGGCGTGACATTACTCCCCCCCTCCCGGAAGGCACGTCCCGCGCCGCAACAATTCCACCGGAGCGGGCTGACAGAGTCCAGGGCGGTGATGGAGGAAGGAACCAGGGAGGAAACAGGAGGGGCCCGGAGCAGGAAGAGCCCAGCTGGACCCAGGCCACAGCCATAATGTCGACCCACGGTGGAGCCGACGGAGGGAGGAGCCATGGAGGAATGGCCGCTGACTCCAGGGGGCCGACCAACGGCGGTGGAGCAGGTGGTGGAGGAGCCCCAGACGGAGAGCCAATGAGCCAGGGGGATGCCGCGGATCCGGGGGGGCCAGGGTGGAGCCGAGGGCTCTGGCGACCGAGGTGGAAGCAGAGATCCGGAGATCCGCAGCGGAGCCGGAGCAAATGAGGATCAAGGTGGAGCTAGCGGGAGGGAGGAGCCCAACGGAGCCGGTGGGATGGAGCGACGAGGTGCAGCCGGAGGAGCGGAGTCCTGAGGCGATGGCGGGTTGACGCCTGACCTAGGCGGAGCCGGAGGAACGAGGGAGCCCGGTGGAGCCGCTGGGTCTACGGGCCGAGGCGGAGT
>NW_015630333.1:26858-30059 GCF_001515625.1 Sinocyclocheilus rhinocerous | reverse complement strand
ACGAGGTGCAGCCGGAGGAGCGGAGTCCTGAGGCGATGGCGGGTTGACGCCTGACCTAGGCGGAGCCGGAGGAACGAGGGAGCCCGGTGGAGCCGCTGGGTCTACGGGCCGAGGCGGAGTCCGGGCCTCGGAGGCTGGAGGCGGAGGTGAGGGATTCTGCAGCCACGGCGACGATGGAGGATGGCAGACCCGCGGGGCTCACACCGTATTGATGGTGGGCTGAGGGCGAGCAGAGGGGCTGACAGACGAAAGCGGAGGAGGAGGCAGGAGCGGGTGAGAGGGCGGGCATTTGTGAGCCTCCGGGCTTTCAGGGCTAAACTCAGGATTGGGAGCCCCCTCTGGGCTGAACACAGGAACCGGAGCCCTCTCCGGGCAGGACGTGGGAACCGCAGCCCAGTCATGGCTGGACGTGGGAACAGGGGTAACAGAGGGCTCCGATGAAAGAGGGAGTAGAGGGAGCAGGTCAGCCTCCCAGTCAATTAAGTCTTTTTCCGCCTCTCCTCTACCCAGGCCCATCATAAGCTCACCATCAGCTACAGTGCAGGGGGCAGAGCTCCTCTCCACGCTCACACCGTCTGCGGCTTTTTCCCTTGCAATGGGCATTGCAGCCGGCTCACGCACCTGGTCTGACGGGTTGGGCTCTACTTCCGGGGCGATCCTCGACTCAGTCGCTCGGCATTGCGCTGGCTTGTTGATCATGGCGGGAATTGGCTCTCCGTCATCGGTGGGCTCGGGCTGATGCTCTGCACCGTGGGGAGATGGTGGGCTGGGCACTGGGTCGGGAGTGGAACTGGCAAGATTCTCCTGGGAACAGGCGGGGAAGGGAGATGCGTTTCTCGCCAGTGTCCACTCCACAAAGGCGGCAAAATTCGTTCGAGGACCATCTTCGGACGACAGCACTCTGCACGAGATGTTCATGGAAACATACAACGGAAACAAAAAATACTGTGTGGAAAAAACGTAAATAAAAACGGAGGGAACACATGGATTAAACTGTTTTGGTCTGGTCTTCTGTCACGCTACGCTGTTGGAAGGAAGCACGCAGGAGGCACGAGGAAACGTAAACTGTCTTTAATCCAAGGAATACAGGGAAATCCACACAAAGGGCGCTGGAGCAAGCACACGTACACAATGAGTAGACCAGACAAACACAAACTGAACAGACTGGGACCTTTAAACACAGGGCAATCAGGAGAACACAGGTGCATGAAATGAAACAATTAACTGGGAAACAGAACACATGGGGAGGGAAAACCAGTCCAGGGGCGTGACATGTTGATGTTGATGACTGTTTGCTTTTTTATATTTAAGTGTTAAGTGTATGTTTTTTAAAAATCTTTTTTATTTAGAGACTGAGATCTGTGTTTTGTTTAAGAAGAATGTTGTTGTGTTTCTATTAATGATTCAATAGATTTTTATTGTAAATTAAAGACGAACTTAAAGTCTCATTCTCTCTCTATGTGTGTGTGTGTGTGTGTGTAAGCCTGATTATTTTGCATTGCGGATGTATTAAAGTGTTGTTACTTTATTTCTGTCTATGTGTTTTCTGTGTTGTGTCTGATTTTTGAGGATCTGTTTTATCCATTTTCGAAGTGGGGTCTCCAGAGACCCTGAACTGCCTCAGTGTGACTCTCTTTCTCACACTAACATAAAACCAGATATCATTCCACTTTCTTTTCTTTTCTTGTAGATCTAGAAAATATTGACAGCTGTACAAAGTCTCATGCCATTTGGATCAAGGGAACATTTTTATTTTATTTTTTATTTTTTTTTATTTTTTTTTTCAAATTCAGCAAACGTCATTTTGGGGTCAAAAAGGCTCTGAACAGCTTACAAGGGTTAAGGGGATTAAACCACATGAAAAAGACTTCAGAAATGAGGTAAGTAAAACATATTCTTAAAACATTTTTCATTTCATTTATTTATTTAACCAGGAAGAGACTCACTGAGTGAAGCAACATGAGGACCTGGGTTTGGAGATACGTTCCCAGACATTAATAACATTATTACTATTAAACTCCTTCGTTTAACGGAGTTACTCACTCTAATTCTAGTCATCGGCCCCAAACAAAAAAATATTTTAAGCGTACAATAATTTACCTCCCTAGATAAAGCGCATCTCACGTGTCGTTTCCTGTTTCCCTGGATGTTATTAAAGACTGTATGTTTGAATTGCACTCTGCGTCTCCTCGTTCCTTACTCCGTGCTCCTCACAGTAGCAAACCGTGTGGCTTTATTTCTTATTAAGTTCTAGCCTGTTCTGAGTTTCTTTGTCTGGAATTGTTTTGTCTACATTGCTACGTGTGTTCTCCTGGTTCCTTTGGAAGTTTATTAAAGACTGTTTGAAATGAATTCCGCATCTCCTCATTCCTCGCTCCGTGCTCCTCACAGTAGCATCCCGTGACAGAATTCCAGACCCGCAAAAAGTGAGCGGCGCCTCTCCTCCCCGTGTTTCTTTTCCGTTTTTGAAAGTTTTTTGTTTTCCCAGTTTTTTCCCGCGGCTATGGAAGTTGCCGCTCGGTTCACCGCCCTAGCTCGCTTGGATCTCCCATTTGTGGAGTATGTGTGGGAGTTCTGCGGGATCGCCGCGAGTACGGCGTTAGACGACGCAATGCTCGACTCTCTGTTCTGGATCGGGGCTAATTACCATCGCCCCGTGGACCTCCTAGACACCACTGGACTAAGTTGGAGGGAAGGAATCCTCCGGTGTCTGGACAGCGCCCGGCCCCGATCCAGAACCAGCTTGCCGTCAGGCCCGCCGGCCTCTCCTACGTCAAGCCCGGCGGCCGCCGCTGACTCAGCGCTCTTGGACATGGCGCTACCTCCAGAGTTCTCGGCTCCTATCCTCACCCCAAAATCCGCTCCAGAAAGTTCTCCTTCGTCTCTGCTGGTCCCGTCCAGCTCTCCATCGTCCCCTGAGTCTCCTTCATCTCCACTGGTCCTGTCCAGCCCTCCTTCATCTCCTGATTCCCCCGAGTTAGCCAGCCCTGCACCTCCAGAGCACCCTCCAGAGTCAGCTCCTCCAGAACGCCCTCCAGTGCCCGCTCCTCCAGAGCGCACTCCAGAGTCAGCTCCTCCAGAGCGCCCTCAAGTGCCCGCTCCTCCAGAGCACCCCCCAGAATTCCTAGTTTTCCCAAAGAAAATTTTTTTGGGGGGGCCATATGCCCTTGGCTGAGCTGGCTAAGACCACGGAGGATCCGC
>NW_015630333.1:21679-26848 GCF_001515625.1 Sinocyclocheilus rhinocerous | reverse complement strand
TTACGACGCGGGACGTGCCTTCCGGGAAGGGGGAAGTAATGTCACGTTTATGGTCATTTTTTGTTTTGTTTTCCCTGTGTTTCCATGCCCTTATTTGGTCCTTCCCGTTCCTGTCCTAATTGTTTCCAGTTTGTTCCAGGTGTTCCTTGTCATTTAGTTATTCTCATCACCTGTCTGCCCCTCATTATCTGCCCTATTTGAGTTCTAGCCCATTCTGTTCTCCCTTGTCTGGAATTGTGAATGTCTGTTGATGTCAACCCTTGCTACATGTGTTTTCCTGTTTCACTGGATGTTATTAAAGACTGTATGTTTGAATTGGACTCTGCGTCTCCTCGTTCCTCGCTCCGTGCTCCTCACAGTAGCAAACCATGACAAAAGCTGCTTTGACACAATCTGTATTGTTAAAAGCGCTATATAAATAAAGGTGACTTGACTTCCCATGATGCACTGCACAGTTGTGCTCCTATCAAGACTTCCACCACAAAGGTAGATAGAAGGCATCAGAAATTACATCAGACCCCTTTTTTAATGAAAAAGAGCATTTATGCTCAATTAATTAGAAAATTTGGCCAAACTGAGTGGCTAAACTGCCGTATTGACATAACCAAAGCATAATTTAACCCGTTTGTCATCAGTTGTTTTATGATTTAATTCATGGCTTGTTCTACAGATCTTACCAGAAGATTGGGAAAATGCCACATTCGGGGAGAGACAGGAAAATTGGGTTGCCACGAAAATTGGGAAATGTTGGGAGTAAAATTGGGAATAATGATGATGAAAATGCAGCTTTGATCACAGCAATCAATTACATTTTAACAGATATTCACAGAGGAAAAACATAAAAAAAAAATCTTGCAGATTTAAAACTTTTGAATGGTCTGTGTGTTATAGGTATGCATAGGCCTATATGAGTAAAATATTTCCATACATTTTTGCAGGCACTCGGAAAAAACATATAGTTTCTCTGTTTTACAGAAGCCCTAAAAGCATGCAGCATTTTTTAAATTATTGCTAATGATCTAAACATAACAAAATAGTTGCGATCACGAGAAATCAAAAAATAAAAATAAAATAATGATGAATGTCTTCTTAGGCTTCTGTACTTTTCGATTGGATGGATAAAAACCACCTATTGAAAACAACCCAAAATTAGGAAACACTTTTTTGTTCCGCAGAGACCTGCACTTGGCTTTGATTCAGAAAAGCGTTGGGTGAAGAGCTGAAAAAGCAGCACAGAGAATGGAAATGAGTGGAATTGACGTTAGTCCGATCAATACCTGTTATTGCTCCATGGTTATATCCTTTAGTTGATATTCAGTTGAAAAACATAATTCTGGATAAAAAAATATATATTTAAAAGAAGATGGCAGTGAGACAATATAACAAAACAAAACATCCAGCTTCAGCAGTGGTCATTCCTAAATTAAAATATGCAATATGTAAAAAAGGACAACAAATCATTTATCTGTTACACAGCTGAGACGATTGCAATAATGTTGGCAATTCAGTGCATGGACAACTTCAATCCTCATAATGTGGTAATCTTCTGGTAATCTGCTGGTCACTTTTTCTGTGTTAATAAGTGCAATTTATGGTAAATCTACATCAAGACAAGATATATTAAAATAAATTATTCAATCAACAGGTTATAGGTTACAAAATCAAGGATCAGAAATGTACTTTGTTTGGGTACTGTCTCATGTAGGGGTGGAAGGGAACGAGAAGCAGACCAGATGGTGGATCAGCACCTAGAAAGGACCTCTACAGCCCTGAAAGACAGCGGAGACCAGGACAACTAGATGAGCCCCAGATACAGATCCCCTGTAAAGACCTTGTCTCAGAAATTCGCCCTCTTTTGGATATGTACCAGGAATCCCTGAATAATGAGGCTTTGCCTCCCTCTCTGAATACTGCGGTGATCACTGCTCTTAAAACCAGGCAAGATGCCAACTGATTGTGGTTCATATAGACCAATTTCTCTCCTGAATAATGACTTAAAGATTCTTTGCAAGGTGCTAGCAAAGAGATTAGAAATACATTTGCCCAAGCTTGTTCACATGGATGAAAACGGCTTTGTTTGGGGGAGGCAAGGTTTGCATAATATTCGTATAGTATTAAATATACTACATGAGAAATCTAATATTTGCGATAATGCACTACACTCATTAGACGCTGAAAAAGCGTTTGACAGGATTGAGTGGCAGTTCCTGTTCAAAACTATGGAAAGAATGGGGTTTGGGGATAAGTTTATGAAATGGGTCCGGATCCTGTAACCCTTCACTTCAGCTGAGATATTAACAAATGGAACAATATCTGCCCCTTTCAGGCTTTACAGGGGAACACGCCAGGGCTGCCCGCTCTCTCCCTTGCTTTTCACCTTAGCGATCGAACCATTGGCTATGGCAATTCGTAATCATACACATATTTCGGGTATTACAATTGGCTTTCTCAGAACACCGCATTTCATTGTACGCAGATGATATAATTATATTCTCTTCCAATCTAAAACAGTCTATCCCAGCATTGCTAAATTTGATTGAAATGTTTGGAGAATTCTCAGGATATAAAATTAATAATTCTAAATCTGTGTTGCTGTTCCTCCATAAGGCAGAAAGGCTTCTCCCCCCAGTTCACTCACCCTTTACAATCTCACAAGAAGGTTTTACTTACCTTGGGATTAAAATTACACCAACTGTAAATGAAATTGTATCAGCAAATTATTAGCCCATATCAGATTCTATAACTGGTCTGCTAAACAGATGGACAAAACTCCCCATTTCATTAATTGGCCGTGTTAATATATTAAAAATGTCAATCTTACCCAAATTGTTATATCTCTTCCAATCCATCCCCCTCCCTCCCTCCATTCTGTCACCGATGGCGTTTTGGTTCCTTGCCGCTGTCGCCTCTGGTTTGCTTAGTTGGGGACACTTCATTTCCGGCGATATCGTTGACTTGATTGCAAATGATTGCAAATATACTATTTAAACTGAACTGAGCTGGATGATGACATCACTGAATTCAATGATGAACTGCCTTTAACTGAAAAATTAGTGTTTACTATTGTCATTTTGCATTATTGACACACTATTTTCCTAATTAATGCTGCTCAGTTGCTTTGACACAATCTGTATTGTTAAAAGCGCTATATAAATAAAGGTGACTTGACTCGACTTGACTCTCTGAATACTGCGGTGATCACTCTGTTCTTAAAACCTGGAAAGATGCCAACTGATTGTAGTTCATATAGACCAATTTCTCTCCTGAATAATGACTTAAAAGATTCTTTGCAAGGTGCTAGCAAAGAGATTAGAAATACATTTGCCCAAGCTTGTTCACATGGATGAAAACGGCTTTGTTTGGGGGAGGCAAGGTTTGCATAATATTCGTAGAGTATTAAATATATTACATGAGAAATCTAATATTTGCGATAATGCACTACTCTCATTAGACGCTGAAAAAGCGTTTGACAGGATTGAGTGGCAGTTCCTGTTCAAAACTATGGAAAGAATGGGGTTTGGGGATAAGTTTATGAAATGGGTCCGGATCCTGTATGCTAACCCTTCAGCTGAGATATTAACAAATGGAACAATATCTGCCCCTTTCAGGCTTTACAGGGGAACACGCCAGGGCTGCCCGCTCTCTCCCTTGCTTTTCACCTTAGCGATCGAACCATTGGCTATGGCAATTCGTAATCATACACATATTTCGGGTATTACAATTGGCTTTCTCAGAACACCGCATTTCATTGTACGCAGATGATATAATTATATTTATCTTCCAATCTAAAACAGTCTATCCCAGCATTGCTAAATTTGATTTAAATGTTTGGAGAATTCTCCGGATATAAAATTAATAATTATAAATCTGTGTTGCTGTTCCTCCATAAGGCAGAAAGGCTTCTCCCCCCAGTTCAGGCACCCTTTACAATCTCACAAGAAGGTTTTACTTACCTTGGGATTAAAATTACACCAACTGTAAATGAAATTGTATCAGCAAATTATAAACCCATATCAGATTCTATAACTGGTCTGCTAAATAGATGGGCAAAACTCCCCATTTCATTAATTGGCCGTGTTAACATATTAAAAATGTCAATCTTACCCAAATTGTTATATCTCTTCCAATCCACCCCCCTCCCTCCACATTCCTCTTTTTTTGTCCTAATGAAAAAAACTTTCACAAACTTCATTTGGAACAACAAGCGCCCTCGTCTCAGGCTCTCCTTGCTGTACTTGCCTTATGATAGAGGGGAGTTAAACTTACCAAACTTAAAATGGTACTACTGGGCAGCTCAAATTACAGCAGCAATGTTTTATTTTGAGAAAGATTATCCTCCGACCTGGGTATCCATAGAGGCTCACTCTATTCCAATTCCTTTGAATTTATATTTGTATTCAGCTGATGCTAAGAAGTTAATTAAAGGTACTAAAATCCATATACCAGAAATACTATAACAGTATGGTTTGAGGCTCTTGCTCATCTAGGTGAATTACCACAACTCTCGCGCTTTTCACCCGTTTTTGGTAATGACAATTTCCGTCCTGGCAGAGCTGATCCAGGTTTTAAAATCTGGTCAATTCAAAGTATTAGTAAGGTCTCTGATCTCTATAATGAAGGAAACGTTATGTCCTTTGAAGAAATTAGGACAAGGTTTGGAATAACGCAAAAGCACTTTTTCAAATAGTTGCAATTATGTAGCTTTATTCTATCAAGACAAGGCCAAAGTTTGGTTGAGCCTTCTCTTTCTACTTTGGAAATTATTACACTTAACTGTTTGAAAGGTAGAGGTCAGGTATCTGTGTTATATAAACAGTTTGTGGCCAAATCTAAGGAATAATTTAATGACAGACTTCAAGCATGGCGGTCTGACCTGCAGGCTGATATAACTGAGGAAGAGTGGCAAATAGCATGTTTAAAAGCCCAAACTCAGACAATGAGTACCCATTTGAGACTGCTTCAGTATAAATGGTTGAGTAGACAATATATCACTCCAGTTAAGTTACATCACTTCAACCCGAATATTCCTGATATATGCTACAAATGTAAACAAGAGAAGGGAACTTTATTCCATTGTATGTGGGAATGTACTAAAGTTAATTGTTTTTGGGTTAAAATATTAAATATTATAAGTCAAATCATTGGTAAAGTAATTCCTCTTGATCCCAG
>NW_015630333.1:13077-14264 GCF_001515625.1 Sinocyclocheilus rhinocerous | reverse complement strand
ACATATATATATATATATATATATATATTCAGTTATAATGACAAATTGAACTGTTGTCTTAACCTGTATGAAAATCTTTGAAAATCAAATTTTTGTTAAAAAAAAAAAAAATTCTTAAAGGCCACAAATCTAATTAAAAGATAGAAGGTTTTTACTCCACGCTTTCACTTAATGTCAGTAGGTGGCAGAAATGCACAATATGTTGCTTTGCTAAATCGAAAGAAGAAGAAGAAAAAGTAGTTTCACTTTCTCCAAATCATCCGATTTTTCCTGAAACATCTTGAGGCTGTCAGTAAGACATTTTCATCTTATTTACTGACTGAGGATTTATAAGAGCAGTTAGACTTGTTTCATGTTTACTTTCACTTTGTAAGATTTAATCTAGTTTCTTATGAACTGTTTTTTAATTCCCATTAGCACCTTTAAAATTAAAGACTTGCTATTCTTCTAAGTGTAACGGAGCCCTTACGAAAATTTGTATAACTACAGTTTTACTACAAATACCATGGTTAAACTATGGTTAGTGTAGCAAGATCATGGTTGATTTGTGGTTACCTTGGTTTTACTATAGTAACCATTTTATTATTATTATTATTTGTAGTAAAACCATGGTTATTTTTCGTAAGGGAGGCCAGCTGGTAAGAGCTGTGCAGGCAAAGCTCCCTTCGCTGATTTCAGGAAGCGCACCGTTAGCGACTGACGTTGCAGGCTGCGGTCTGTGTTAGCGTGCCCGCCGGAGACGGGGGTTCGAGTCCCGCTCGGCGCGGCGCGGTTAGGCCCGGAGAGGTTACATTAGCGTGTGTTTACAATGTTACTGTACTGATACTCTTACAGCGGTTCTTCATCTTGCAGCGGATTATTTGGAATTTAATCGAGGTTATGTCGCAACACACAAGTTACATGTAATATAATGTACAGTAAAAGCTGATTTGTTCTCACAGAGCATCATTATGGTGAACTGCTGTGGTTTGCTGTCTGAGAAAAATGTGCCAGGTACAAACTCTCCACTTCCTCATATTTACAGCATTAACTGTTTATTTTGTGTATAATTATTATTTATTATCAATAGTGCATTTTCTCAGGTGTTGATCTTCTGAAGAGAGTGTTGAGATGTTTGTGTGTTTGATCTTCTGAAGAGAGTGTAGAGATGTTTGTGTGTTTGATCTTCTGAAGAGAGTGTTGAGGTG
>NW_015630333.1:7038-7175 GCF_001515625.1 Sinocyclocheilus rhinocerous | reverse complement strand
TGTTTGTGTGTTTGATCTTCTGAAGAGAGTGTTGAGGTGCTTGCGTTGATCTTCTGAAGAGAGTGTTGAGGTGTTTGCGTGTTTGTGTTGATCTTCTGAAGAGAGTGTTGAGATGTTTGTGTGTTTGATCTTCTGAA
>NW_015630333.1:0-6923 GCF_001515625.1 Sinocyclocheilus rhinocerous | reverse complement strand
TTGATCAAGAGTGTGTTGAGGTGTGAGTGTGTTTTGTTTGATCTTCTGAAGAGAGTGTTGAGGTGTTTGCGTTGATCTTCTGAAGAGAGTTTTGAGATGTTTGTGTGTTTGTATGTTTTATCTTCTGAAGAGAGTGTTGAGGTGTTTGTGTTGATCTGAAGAGAGTGTTGAGGTGATTGTGTTGATCTTCTGAAGAGAGTGTTGAGATGTTTGTGTGTTTGTGTTGATGTTCTGAATAGAGTGTTGATATGGTTGTTTTTTTGATATTCTGAAGAGAGTGTTGAGATGTTTGTGTTGATCTTCTGAAGAGAGTGTTGAGATGTTTGTGTTGATCTACTGAAGAGAGTGTTGAGATGTTTGTGTGTTTGTGTTGATCTTCTGAAGACAGTGTTGAGATCTTTGTGTTGATCTTCTGAAGAGAGAGTTGAGATCTTTGTGTTGATCTTCTAAAGAGAGCGTTGAGATGTTTGTGTGTTTGATCTTCTGAAGAGAGTGTTGTGATGTTTGTGTTGATCTTCTGAGGAGAGTGTTGAGATGTTTGTGTTGATCTTCTGAAGAGAGTGTTGAGATGTTTGTATTGATCTTCTGAAGAGAGTGTTGAGATATTTGTGGATTTGATCTGCTGAAGAGAGTGTTGTGATGTTTGTTTTGATATTCTGAGGAGAGTTTTAAGATGTTTGTGTGTTTGATCTTCTGAAGAGAGTGTTGTGATGTTTGTGTTGATCTTCTGAAGAGAGTGTTGAGATGTTTGTGTTGATCTTCTGAGGAGAGGTGTGTATTGATCTTCTGAAGAGAGTGTTGTGATGTTTGTGTTGATCTTCTGAGGAGAGTGTTGAGATGTTTGTGTTGATCTTCTGAAGAGAGTGTTGAGATGTTTGTATTGATCTTCTGAAGAGAGTGTTGAGATGTTTGTGTTTCTCTCAGTTCCTCTGAAGAGCATCTCGGTGCAGCTGCAGGTTCGGGATCACGTGGCCTCCGTCAGCTCTAGTCTGCAGTATGTCAATGAGGAGGAGCATCCGCTGGAGGCCGTGTTCGTCTTCCCTCTGCCCGCCGACGCCATCGTCTGCCACTTCAGTGCAAGGATTGGAGAGCAGGAGATTGTGGCAGAGGTGCAAGACAAAGAGAGCGTGAGTCTAAATACCACCGGTGTTGTGTTTTATCTATGACAGGTGTTCGATTCCTGCTCGGTCCCGAACCCTAATCAAACACACCTGTGTGCTGGCGCTAAACTCTGGAGTACAGCGGCCCTCCAGGACCTGAGTCGCCCATTCCTATGTTAACATGTTAATGAAGGCATAGGTTGGTGTCAAACTCCACAGTCCTACAGAGTTTAGTTCAAAGCTGCTCCAGCACACATACCTGTACTTTCAAATAAGCCTATGAAATCTATGCAAAGATTTGTACATGAGATTCCAGGAGTGAATGAATCCTGTCTGTCCATTTTCTTTGATTTTTTAAAAATATTTGTTTAGAGCACACATTGCACAACAGAAGCTTTTGTTATCTTTCTACAGCAACCCATTTAATTCTGGGGAGATTGTACAAATGCAGACTTTTGACTTTATATTCAGCATTATTATTGTTTTGACTGTACTGAGAATATTGAATGAGAACTTAACTGAGCTGATGATGACATCACTGTTTTCTACAGTGCTGCTTTATTACGTAATTTAACTCATTTCATATTTGATGATCTTTACACATTACTGAATTAAACTGAACCTGACCACAGCTGAACAATGACAATATTTTCTCTTTAGAGCTGCTTGATTGCAGAATTTAACTTTATTTGCATTATTGAATCATTATTTTCCTGTTTATTCCTGTAAAGTTGCTTTGAAACCATCTTGTATTGTATAAAGCTCTATAGAAACGAAGGTGACTATATATAAAATACCTCTGTTATGAACACAAAACAAGGCTTTTCTCCATTGCCCGCCTGTCATTTTTACCAGGTTTGTGCTAAGTACTAATGTAATAAGACAGTGATATTAAAAGACCAAATTCAGTATAGATCTTATTGATGATGCATGCTATGTACACGCTAGCAGATGAACCCAGAATATAAACACAACATGCAGTTTCTCTTTAAGTGTTTTTCCAAAGAAAACCATTATAAAGAAAACGCTTGACCATTTAGTATGTTGCGTTCATATTCTGGGCTCATCTGCTGTATTTAATATGCATCTTGAATAAAGTTTATACGGAATTTGATCATTTAATATCACTGTTTTAGTACATTAAGGCACTTTAAAAACAGCGGGACGTTCTAAAATGCTTAACGTGAAAAACACTGAGTGTTTGAAATATTGCAGTTGCAGTATATGGATCACATGCGCCCAAAACCTGGACTTTGTTCATGTGTTTTCTTCTTTTGAGATGGAAAATTGACAGGTCTGTAATTCAGTTCTATGGATGTTTAGCCTCCAGGTCTCGGTAACCATCACGTGACTGAAAACTTTGAATAGTTGGAGAGGCCCTCAGGAGTTCTCCAGTATTAGAAAATAATGAACATTTTTACTACAGATCTGCAAAGGGCCAGACAAAGGTCAAATGAGGCTCTTGCAGCATCATGATTTACCTGAAATACGGCTAAATTAATATTAATCAAAATATGGCATTGGCGTACTGTACACTAAACTTGTCCTGAGAAGTTTGAGAACTGCAACCAATAAATAAAGCGTTGAAATGTTCTGCTCAGACTGTTGAGATCAGACAGAAATGACCAGGGACTTTGTTCCCCATATCTTTCTCTTATTAATAGTTACATGCCAGCTGGAATAACAGTACGTTAGGATGTTCTGGTGTTGTGGTTATGGATGTGTTTGTCTCCTGCAGGCGCGGGATCAGTATGATGATGCTGTGAGTTCGGGTCAGCAGGCGTTTCTGCTGGAAGAGAGTGATGAGAGTTCGGACGTGTTCAAACTGAGTGTCGGCTGTTTGTCTCCGGGTCAGAACGCCTCCATCACCATCGTCTATGTCATCGAGCTCAGCGTTCAGGCCGATCACGCGCTGCGCATCTGTCTGCCGGCTGTACTCAACCCACGATACACACCCGCAGGTGCACAGTTTACCAGAGATCATAATCACATACAGGTCACAGTAGTGAAAGTAGTGTTTTTCCATTTATAATTCAGTTATGTTTTATTTAAAGCAGCAAAGATTTTGAAAACAAAACCAAAACAAAAGTACAAGACATCTTTTGATGAATATATTCTTCCCAGAAAGCATTGTGAATGATGTAGTCCAACCTCTTATCAGTGTTTTCATACATACAGCTCAGTTGTGGTTCAGCTGTTGGGTTATACATTGACTGGTGTTATATAGAATCTCTGCTTGTCCGTGTGATTCTCTCAGCTTCAGCATCCGGTGTTCCAGAAGTTTCCTCAGCATGTGTTATTCCTTACACTCTGTCTCTGAGTGTTGTTGTGAGATCTTCTGACCGAATATCCAGACTGGAGTCCAGCTGCCCTCTGGATCCTCTAGAGTTCCTCGACGCGCAGCACACTCATGCCACGGTACTGTGTGTGTATATGAGTGTGTGTGTGTGTGTATAGTTGGTGTAGGGCAATAGCACATACGGTCTGTACAGTAGAAAAACCATTACGCCTATGGGATGTCCCCACTTTTCACAAAAACAAACCTGTGTGTGTGTGTGTACAGTTTTTATGCACTTAACGTCACCAGAAGCCTGTAATGCTGTGTGTAGGTGAATCTGAGTGCTGGTCACCGGTTCGATAAGGATGTGGAGCTGCTTCTGTACTATGAGAAGACCCATCAGCCCACTGCTGTGGTGGAGACTGGAGCGGCTGCAGCTCAGTCAGGTAGATGGTTTCGTTTGTCCGTGACGTCAGTATGCTGTCAATATACTGCTAATATGTGATTTAAAGGGTCAGCTCACCCTAAAATGAATATTAAGTAATTGACGGCTCAGAGGAGCTTCACACTCACGAGTGCAGTGTAAAATATCCCACATTATCAGAATTTCTTCATGAAGGCAATCATTTGTTGTTGATGTCTCACTAAGTGATTAAAGACTGCTGATTTTGACCTACAACAAGAGAAATCACCCTGTCACTGTTTCACCCTCCTCTATATACACCACATTTCATTTAATTTGCACTATGAACAATTCTTCCTATTGTGTTAGAGAGAGAAGAGGTGTTGTTGTCTTTCGTGTGGAAAACTGCTAATTATTTAACAAAGCATAAGTCAATGACCAAACTTCTCTGTTTTGCTATTGTGCTTATATATGTATCTAAAATTCACTATTCGGACCATAATGAGCATAAATAAATCTTTTTCATGGTGTATGTAGTTCTGAACAGAATGATCATATTCTCGTCCGCAGCTCAAGGGTTTGTGGGTAATATTAGTAATGATAGTGTGCAGAGAACTGCTCTGAGCTCTGATGTTTAGGGTGGATCATACGTGAGTCGGGACGCAGGGCTTGATGAGGTGTTCAGGTGGTTTGAACAGTGTAACACGGTTCATACTGAATTCAGGCCATTTACACCCTGTTACCCTGTTTACCCTGTCTCTGTTTCAGGGTCTCTGATGGGCGACCCGGCGCTCATGATCAGTTTATACCCAGAGTTCCCTGCGGAGGTGATGTCATCATTGGCATCTCAAGGAGAGTTCGTTTTTGTGGTCGACAGATCCGGCAGTATGGGCTGCAAGATGCATCATGGGAAAGACGCACAGAAGCGCATTGAAAGTGCAAGAGTAAGATTTAGGATTTCAGATATGACACATTAATTTGAGATGCATTGAGTAACTGAACTCATCAGTACATGTGTCTCTGTAGGACACGCTGCTGCTGCTGCTGCTGCTGAAGAGTTTGCCCATGGGATGCTACTTCAACATCTACGGATTCGGCTCTCACTTTGAGTCCTTCTTCCCGTCAGTTACTGGATGTTTGATATTCTTCAGGACTGATCTCATGTTGTTTAGCTGTGGTTTTGAGAGAGATTGTGGTGTGTCGTTGTAGTCAGAGTGTTGTGTACAGCGAGGACACGATGGAAGAGGCTCTGAAGAGAGTGAAGAGCATGAACGCAGACATGGGCGGCACAGAGATCCTACAGCCGCTGAACCACATCTACAGTCAGCCCTGTTACCCGGATCACCCCCGACAGGTACAGCCAAACGCATTAATCACTAAACACTCGTTCTGAACATTGGAGAGGTGTTTTTCTCAGCCTGAGGTGTGTTTCTCTCTCAGCTGTTCGTCTTCACTGATGGAGAGGTGTGGAACACTAAGGAGGTGCTGGATCTGGTGAAGAGTCACGCTTACTCTCACAGGTGGGTGCACTCGTCTCAGTCCTCATTTACTTCAGCGTTAGTTCATGTCAGACGCTCAGTGCTGGAGCTGCTCTTGTGTCTCTAGGTGCTTCTCCTTCGGGATCGGTGAGGGTGTGAGTACAGCTCTCGTCACAGGAATGGCCAGAGAAGGTTCTGGTCACGCTCAGTTCATCACAGGCACTGATCGCATTCAGCCCAAAGTAAGATCTGCTGCAGAAACACACTGGATCCAGTCAGTGCAAGAGGTTTAGGGTGTTTATTTAACAGCCTCTCTTCTCCGTCAGGTGATGCAGTCACTCAGGTTTGCTCTCCAGCTGGCTGTGGATAATATCTCTGTGGACTGGACCGTTCCTGAGGGCGTGACGGTGGACATGCTGTCCCCACCCATCAGTGCACTGTTCCAGGGTCAGAGGGCGCTCATCTACGCTCAGATTAAAGGACAGGTCAAAGCTTTAAATGGTTTAATTATTAGTAGCCTGCAGGCAAAATACAACATGTCAATCATTTAGTGTGTTTCTGTGATTAAGAATTGCTGTGCTACTTGACAGCCTCTCCTAACCCAGATGTGACGCAACATTGGCCCTTAAGTGGAAAGAGTACTAAGAAATTGTACTTAAGTAAAAGTATTGCTACTTAAGGAATAATTTACTTGAGTACAAGTAAAAGTACTGAAAAATAATATGCCTCGAGTAAGAGTAAAAAAGTAGTTTGCTGAAAAACTACTCAAGTTACTGCGTTACAAAGTACTTTAGTATTATTTTTCTATTTTTACCCAAAATGAGACGATGTGAGCATTAGGGAGCAGGTTTAACCCTAACCCTAAAACCCATGTACTGTAATGTCTGTTTCACTGACATAGCTTGTATCACAGTATAGAATTTTATAACAAAATATTTTCTGTCTCACTGTGATAAGAAGCAACATGGAACCACAGAAGCTAACTGTTTTGAAACTCGACTGATGTTATACAGTGATTTTGGAGCAAAACTTTATTAGTCTCATAAATTGTCATGTTTGACACTATGTTAAGCAAACATACTAGCTATCCCTGTTGCCAGGAGCAACTGTTTTATAACTAATTTTGAAAAGTACATTCACGTATAAGATTGTGGTTGTTTTTAAGAAGGGCAACAGCAAAGAAGGGTAAGTGAGGGTTTAAAAGAAATTTTGTGAATTGAAATGTGCCAGTCAAAAATAATGTGGGGTTGGGCATCGTTTGAATTTTAATGATTCCGATCCTTGTCAATTCCTAATTTTGATTCCAATAAGGTAAAAAAAAATATATATGTAATAATAAATAAATAAATAAAAAATCTTAGATATCATTCACATTTATTCTAACTCTTATTGCAAAATATTTCCTTGTAAGCTGAATACTATGAATGAAAGTCAACAGGCTAAAGAACACTTACACAAGGATGTGTGTGCAGCAGAGAAAACAGCCCGCGAGTCTTCTTGATTTGAATGGTTTAAAATCACATTCAAAGTGTAGTTTGTTATAATAACAAAGGTGGACTCCTGGCACATATTCTGTAGGACAAAAAAAGAGCATTTTATTGAACATTTTAACCCATACCTGGGAATCCAAAATCTATTCCAATTCTGGAATAGGATGCTTAAGG
>NW_015630332.1:129596-130629 GCF_001515625.1 Sinocyclocheilus rhinocerous | reverse complement strand
ATTTATTATTAATATAAATGTGACAATTAACTATTTATAATAACACTAATAATAATAAATAGTGAACATACAAAATTGTTTTGTATGAATAAAATATAACATTATTATTATTAATAAAAATATAATATTTTTCAATATCACCATCATCATCATCATTATTATTATTATATTATTTTATTTATTATTTGTATGAATATATTTATTATTATTAATATAAATGTGACTATTTACTATTTAAAAGAACACTATGTTTTATATGATCACCAAATACACAAAATAATGTTCTTTTTAGCAGCATCATATGACCCCTTTAAACTGCTAGGTTGAGAAGGTAATCTCATAAATGCATGTGTAATATTTCACTGGATAACAGACCTCAAACAGCTTGCTGCGCGGCCGCGGCACAGGCGCCAGATGCGCTGCTTTCAGGACGGTGCTCAGCACCGAGCGCGGCCTGGGCTCCGGCTTCTTCTTCCTCGGCAGGGGCACCGGTGGAGACGCTGGTCCTGTAAACACACACACACACACACACACACACACACACACAACTTTAACCCTCTAAGCGCCAAAGTCGCAAAAAATGGCGACAAGACGTCATACTTAATAAAATAGACTGTAGTTCCTGATATGGTGCAATATCTCATTTGTATTCCCTACCACTAGATGGCAGACATGTAGTACTTAGATTCTAGACCAAAATTACGTCACGTTCCTATTCAAAGTGTTCGAGGAAATAGTAGAGCAAGTGAGCTATCGTGTCATTGATCGGTCGTCTAATAATCGCGCTTCTCCCAGTACATCTTTGCAGCGCAATGGTGCCGCTGTGCAAGGCGAGAGTGTTCACAAAGCACAAACAAGTGATTATTTCGACCCTTTGCGATAAAAAGACAAAAAAAACAAACAAACAAAAAACATGCAAATAAGTTCAAACATCAATTCAATATTTACTATTTCCTGAATATTATGAAATTCAACATGGCCGCCCCCTGATGACGTCATAATATGCAAATTAGACGAGTATATTTACACCCCA
>NW_015630332.1:128083-128163 GCF_001515625.1 Sinocyclocheilus rhinocerous | reverse complement strand
TTTTTATGTCTTTTATGTCAGCAGGTTGAAGCGACCCCAATAACGTGATATTTAGTCCCTGGAATGTGAAGAGAACCCCG
>NW_015630332.1:121814-127938 GCF_001515625.1 Sinocyclocheilus rhinocerous | reverse complement strand
TGTCGTCGTTCCATCGTGCAATGTGAACACAGCAGCAACTGAATGCTACCCCAGATAGTCGTTCAGTGTGAAACCAACAGTGATGCGACGTCTTTGAAAAACGTGCAGTGTGAACTCGGCATAAGACATATTATTTCCTGGATGTAAGATTTTCGAATTTGTTGCCTATGTGATTTTGTTTTATTCAATAGCTGCTACTCTGTCATCTATATTTGCTAAGTACCTTTTAGTAGGGTCATTCACTCAGAACGCATTTTTCATTCCACTGCGGTACTTTTCCCTTGTATTTCAAACTAAATGCGCTACGGACGTCTTTGAATTTGTGTTTGAATGCTGTGCTCGTCTCAGGTCTTTATAGCAGCTTGTCGCGCATAATACATCAGTCTAAAACCATACCTGTCAACCCTCCCGTTTTTCCCAGGATTCTCCCATATTTTACAATTCTATCCCGCTATCTATCCCGTTTAAATATTTTCCCGTATTTTTAATCTTTCTATAAAAAAAATCCCACTGGGCGTATTTTATAGCCTATGTTTGCTACATTCGCCTCCGGTACAACTCCCGTAATTTGTATGGCCCAAACTTCATTATATGAATAATCACGTCAACAAATTCCAAGGTTGCTATGCAAAGCAAGATTTTTCTAACCATGAACCTACATTTTTTTGCACTAATCAGTTGATCCACAAGGTGGCGACTAGGGATGGAACGGTTCGCGGATGTAGTTGCCCACGCCGGGCACTAGGACCGCGGTTCAACTTAAATCTGACAATGCATCTGTAATATGCTTTGTTAGAGTTCGTCTAATGCATGTTTCTGTTGATGGATACAAATTCTGGCTTCTCAATACATTACAACAAGAGTGATGAGAGAGAAAAAAAAACAACTATATGTGGACAAACCAGTCACTCTTTGTTCAATGTGAGTGCTGTATGCTGGAATAACTCATTTATGCTGTCATCACGTGTTGATAGCGCAGGTGAGACCTGAACAGCACACGTTGCTATCTGTGTTTAAACTAAACTCATTTAAGCCTTGCCAGTTTAAATATTAAAGAGCCAGAAGACGTGAACTCGCGCGCGCAGTGAGAAGATCTGTGTGGTCGCTCAACTGAAGCGCGTGAACCCGCGTCTCAGAACGTGCGGAAATATTAAGCTCTCTTTGAAGTATTGTTGCTTGAATGGACAAATTCACACAAAAATTATGTCAAAATGCCCGTCTTGGTGAGTATCCTAGCAGACAGTCGGCTGAACGTACAGTATCAGTGCACTGGATCAGTGCGTTCCCTTAAAGTGACAGCACTTTCTTAATATTAATCAAACAGCAACAACACAGAAATCTCTCACTGCTCTTGATTGAATAACTTTTGTAACTTTAATAAGGATTAATCTTTAATTTATACAGTCAAATATGCAATGTTATTTTACATTTGATTTATTCAATTTCTGTACCTAAAAACTAATGTTAGACCTACCTAAAAAAAACTGAAAATCACTGTTTATTTTATTTGTATCTTTGCTCTATTGTATTTATTTGTGCTGTTGCTTGTAGTTAGATTATTTGTTCTTATTTACTTTATTTTTATTTGACAATATAGTTTTTTCCCTAAACATAGCACATACCGAACCGTACCGAAACCGTGACTCTAAAACCGTGACACAAACCGAACCGCGAGTAAGTTGAACCGTTGCACCCCTACTTCTCACGAGTACCGCGGGAAGGAAAGGATCACTGGTAGAAATGGGACGGTAGGAGAAGACTCAAAAAAACAAATAGGCTATACATGCAAATTGAGATATAGCTTACACTTCAAAAGGCTAATTCAGCTTCTAAAAACACGTCTCTAGACCTTGCAGTTTAAAAAAAAACCACTGACCTGTCTCATGACCAAAACACTATCTGTGTGAACCCAGTATTAATAGTAGCGGGCAGGTTTGTTTACGGTCCGACAAATACGTGAATGGGCCACATAACCTATGTTTTTTTTTTACTTTGTGCTACGTCATCGCCCCCTTTCGTTACCTCAGCTACGCTGGCGCCGGCTCTGGTCAGTGTAATTAATAATTACATACATTTGCAAGTATTGCTTGATGCTACTTCTAATTATATTTTAGGATGTAACCTATTCTTGTAAGCATTATATTTGTTCTCTTTGACTCGTTGGATGGAAACGATGCTTGTTCGCAAATGTTTTATGCGATATTCCAGTTTTGCGCATAAGTTAAATTTGCAACTTTGGATGGAAACCCGGCTATAGATAGTTTGTTTCTGGTGTAGAACCTTGTTTATCTTAATTTAATGCTGTATATTGAGCAGCGGATGATGTTAAATCCATTTACGAGATACATATCTGAGGAAAAATGCATTGTTGGTCGGCGCCACCTAGTGTGCAGGCGTGAATTAGCAGAAGGCGAACAATCGCTTCATGTTCGGTGTGAAAGCACCGTTCGTCGGCGATTCGCCTCGGTGTGGAAGGCCTTTAAACAGACGCCACTGCCATCAGCACTGGAGCTGCTGTGAACACAGAGCACAGTCCTTACGCCGGTTCTCCTGCTCCAGCTCCAGACGCCTCCTCCTCTCCTCCTCCAGCTGCTGTCTCCTCCTCTCCTCCTCCTCCTCGCGCTCCTCTCTCTCCCGCTGAGCCTGACGCTGTCGCCGTATCTCCGCCAGCAGAGCCAGATACCTCCTCCGGCAGATCCGAGAGCGGTAATCTACACAACAAGAGACGCAGTCAAGTATTAAACACACTTGAATGCCACAAGACAAACTCAATCACACTGTTAAAAACAATATATTATTTTATTATTATTTATAAAATTTTAATAAATGTTATATTTACTTAGAATTTTTTTAATAATAAATATTTCAAAAAATTTTAAATGTTATATATTACATATATTAACACACACACACACACACACACACACATATATATATATAATTTAACAAATGATTAAATAGTTAATTTAAGTACATATATTATATTATATTATATTATATTATAATAGCATTTTGACCAGTTTTATATTTAATTTTTCCTTACTTACATTTTCAGAATGGTGGTTAGGGGTTTGTTTAAATCATTAAACCGGCATAAGAACAATAATAATTGTGATGCATGTCTCAAATACCCCTAATAATGCTTATAATTTGATTGATTTCATGACTTAAACAGGCTGCATCACGCTCAAACTTACCCGCACTTCCAGCCAGAGAGTTCAGTGCTGTTCAGGATCGACATGCAACTGAAAGAAAACAAGCCAAATGATCCATATTAATGAAACCGAATGATAGGGAGCTTATTCCTCTCATGCGAGATTTGTCAAATGAACTATTAATATCTTTATTAACAGTATGTTATTATTAAAAATAGTGCATTATTATCCATCTAGGTGGGAACTTTGTGTGTTGTTCACACCTGGTTTTGTCCAGCGGGAGATCCGGTTTCAGCAGCAGAATGTTGTACCTACAGGACAGAAATATGAGTCACGCCGCGCCGCAGGAAATCTGACGTAATGAGCTCATAAAATGTCAGTTTTCCCGCCTGCACACGAACCTCTCTGCAAACTCCCTGAACTTCGGACGCCACGAGAAACCGTCCCGCCGGATTCGGATGGTTTCCATCAGGCCGTTGTATCTCAGCTGCAGAGGATGGAAAGAGAAAATCAGATTATTATCAAATTGTTTATTTAATTAATACATTACATAAATATAATAAATTAATGTATGTATATTATTTTTTTATTCAGCTTTCAGATGATGTATAAATCTCAATTTCAAAAAAATTGACCCTTGGTTTTGTGCTCCAGGGTCACATATATAATTGTATAATATACATTTTATTATACATTTTATTTTATACGTGCACACACATATGTATATATACAATTAAATTGTATATAAAATATGTATATTATATAGAAATATTATATACATAACATTTATTATATATAAAATATATATTTTCTGTTAATATAAAATGTAATTAAAGCATACATAATAATAAATATTTAATAGAAATAATAATTAGTTATATATGTATTATATTTTTTATTAAATATAAAATATAAATATCTATATCTATTATAACATAAATATACATTTTATAATAGTTTTTATTATATATGACATATATATTCATTATATAAAAATATACATTTTTAATTTAATATAAAATAAAATACACATAATAAATATATTAATTAAACATTTAATAATCAGAATTTATATTAAGTATATATTGCGTATTATATATTACATTTCATATTAAAATAAATTTTTTTTTGTTTTATTCTATACTATGTGATATATAATATCTATTATTCTTATAGGCTGCAAACTGCACTTCCACAAATGTCCAGCAGGTGTCAGTGTTGCACAGTCATACAGTTTTGTCGGTCCTGCTGATGTACATTCCAAGGCTGTACATCATCTGACCATGTGACTTAATAGCTGTTTATGTGTAAACATACATGCACAGATAGACACAAACTGCATCATTTGAACAGGATGGACCGATCTTACAGAAAACATTAGCTGCTAGTTGCTTATTACTTACTACTATTAGTAACCATCCAGAACACTTTAGAAACCACTAGGCAGCACCCTAACACAGTGGTGGACTAATATCTACACAACACAGAGCTTATAGTCAGTGTTAAAATCTACAATGTGTCATTGAACTAATAGCTCCAACAAGATAATGGCTTACTAATACAGTGAGATATATTCATATTGGCCCTTAAACACAAATTTAGCGGCTCCTGTATCATTAGAGGGATTTGGATTGAGCTCCATCATAACAGCATTGAAAGGCTTGCAGGTTTAAGTACAGCTCACAGAGCTCAGTCTGCACCGGAGGGCAGGAAAATCTGAGAATGCATTCAGCTCCACAGTGGAACATAAAAGAGGCCACAGACAGGGCCGAACGCAGCGGAGCTCTCAGTTTAACCCACCTGATCCATCACCAGTTTACTGTCCAGCTGATCGGGCTGCTTGCTTCGGTTGGGTTTGATGCACCGAACAAAGTGTGGACCAGCCGCAAACATCTTCTCCATGAGGACAGCCAGAGAACGCTGCACGGAAAACAACACACAGACGGTTCGGCTGCAGGGTCAAACACACGAGTGAGAGTCAGAGCTGAGTTACCATGAAAATCACAACGCAAAATATCTTAAACGGTCCAAGAAATAGACTTCACTTTACGAAAATAACATTTATCTTCATTATGGGGTGAAATTTATAGAAAAAGGTTTTCCATCAGAGAATAAAAAATATACAGATAATTAAATAAAGGTAATTTTATCTCACAATTCTGGAAATTCTAATCATAATAGTGAGATATATATATATATATATATTAGGGATGGGAAGATTCCCCGATTCGCTCGGTGCATCGACATAAAAAGTTAACGATGCGATGCATCGGTTTAAAAAGTGTGCATCGGCTACAAGTTGGCATTTGTATCGCGATGCATCGTTTCTAACATATTTGCATCGGTAAAAACCGATTTATTAATATATAATTACTAGTGGATACACTATACTTTTATTATTTAGAAAGTGACCAATAATCTGTGAGCAATATTTTATATGTAGATTGATTTCTCCTCTCTAAACTGTTTCTCAAGCGCGTTCTCTCATCACCGCTGCTGCTGCGTGAATATGACCAAAAACCAAAACCTGACTTGAAATAACCTAACAAATCAATCGGGGCTAAACGGTTCCATTATCGACAAATTAAATTCACATTCCTTCACTAATTTGTGCACACTTATTCTTAAGCAGACCTTAATGTCGATCATGGATCAAATCGATCCACGGACTATTGTAATAGGTAAATCAAATGTAAGCTAGACACAGTAATTACTAAGCTCAAATGAGTTAATGTGTGTTTCTTATAGCAGTTAAAATATAGTCATTTTCTTAATTATTTATTTTCATTTTTAATTCCGTGATTTTAACTTTTAATTTAGTTATTTTAATGCTTTAAAGAGCTATTTTAGATTGTAATGTCCTCAGTTCTGCAAACTATAAAAGGTACAGCTGTCATAAAACCTGAGATAAAGGCTGCAAAAAAAAAAAAAAGTCAAATAATAGTATGTGAGAGAGTAGTAATATCATT
>NW_015630332.1:98976-121603 GCF_001515625.1 Sinocyclocheilus rhinocerous | reverse complement strand
GGTGAATCATATCGCATCGCATCGGTAGCTGCTTCATATGTATCTTTAATGTATCGTATCGTTGGCTATGCATCGAGATGTGTATCGTATCGGCCCGAGTCATGAGAAGCACATCCCTAATATATATACCCAGAACTGCAAGTTTATATCTCACTATTCTCACTTTTCTCCTCAGAATTACTAGTTTATATCTCGCAACTTTGAGTTTATATCTTGGAATTCTGAGTTTATATCTTGCAATTCTAAATTTATATCTCAGAATTCTATCTCAGTTTTTATCTTGGAATTCTGAGTTTATTTCTTGCCATTCTAAATTTATATCTTATTTATATCTAATTTATATCTCACAATTCTGAATTTATATATCTCGGAATTCTAAATTTATATCTTATTTATATCTAATTTATATCTCACAATTCTGAATTTATATATCTCGGAATTCTAAATTTATATCTTATTTATATCTAATTTATATCTCACAATTCTGAATTTATATCTCGGAATTCTATTAAAGAGTTTATATCTCGCAATTCTAAATGTATATCTTGCTATTCTAAACTTATATCTTATTTATATCTCACAATTCTGAATTTATATCTCAGAGTTCTATCTCAGTTTATATCTTGGAATTCTGAGTTTATTTCTTGCCATTCTAAATTTATAGCTTATTTATATCTAATTTATATCTCACAATTCTGAATTTATATCTCAGAATTCTAAATTTATATCTTATTTATATCTCAGAATTCTGAATTTATATCTCAGAATTCTATCTCAGTTTATATCTTGGAATTCTGAGTTTATTTTTTGCAATTCTAAATTTATATCTTATTTATGTCTAATTTATATCACGATTCAGAATTTATATCTCGGAATTCTCTCAGAATTCTGAGTTTACATCTCGCAATTCTAAATTTATACCTCGCAATTCTGAGTTGACAGAAAAAAAACACAGAATTGTGAGATAAAATGTCGCAATTACCTTTTATTCTTTTCTTTTTTTTAATCCTGTGGCAGAAACAAGCTTGCATAGAAATATGACCTGGACATGTTCTTGACAGTTTTTGTGGGATTAATCAATATAAATGTTTCTGATACAAGCAAAATAGAAATGAATAGATGTACACATTTAAGTACATACACATTTACATGCATTTGATTCATCTGATTATAGGATGCATTAAATAAACCAGCACATAAAACTATGATTATTTAGAAGTGAAGATTACCTTGAATTGTGCACCGACGGACTGCTTCCTGGTCGAGTTAAAGTTGTCATCTGCAACTTGTAACTAAAATTAAGATGCACACAGTGTCATGTGGTGAAACGCTGCATACTGCGATCGCTCTCTGCTTTAAGTATCACTGATCTCACAGGAAAGACTCATTTGTCATTTGTACAGCTATAAATATGTTCAAACACCAGCCTATCAAGGAATCTGGGAAATATTACAAAATGTGTTTTAACAGACACTGGTGTGTCAAAAAAAAATAAACAAAAATTAAATCTTAGATATACCTTGGCTCTCCGTGGCATTAGTGTGCCTGTTCGGGAAATTGTGGCTGGAAAAAAAAAAAAAAAGAAAGAAAAAATTTTTTTTATATATATATATCTAACAATAATAATGAAAAAATGCTTTTGTTTGTTGGTTGAGGTTTAAGCATCTACACAAAAAAATAAAATAAATAAAGAGCAAATACTTTGGGAAAAACATAATAAATTAATTACAATGCAATATATTACAACAACAACAGGAATAAATAAATAAATAACACATACATAAGGGAAAAAACATTTAGAATATGTAAAAATAATAATAAATAAAAATAATTGTGTGTATTCAAAGCACACAACAAAATATACTTTTTTTGTTGGTTGTGGTTTGAACATCATAACTTATCTACATCTGAAATAATAATAACAATTATAAATAAATAAGGAAATTTTTTTTTTAACATGTAAAATACTTTAGCAATAAATAAAAAATAAATACACACACACACACACAAATATATATATATATATATACACTGTACATATGGTATTACTTTTATTTATTGTGTGTGTGTGTGTGTGTGTGTGTTCAAACTCGCAACCAAATGCTTTTTATTGTTGGTTGTGATTTGAGCATTTACACTTATCTAACGATGTGTGAAGATGGGAGTGAATTCAGACCTGCGAACAGAACGCTGAGGAGAGGAGTGACGCTGTTGATGAAGAGCTCGCGAATGTTGGCCGGTATCGTGTCTCTGTTTTTCTCAAGAAATCCACTTGCATTGTACTGCACCTGGACAGACCACAAAAAGACATTTCATGCAGGAATAATGCACACTTTATGAAGAAAAACACCCTTATTAATGCATCATGCCTCTGGGAAATATGCACATGCATCATTTAATTATTAACCAGCACAACAATTACTTTGTTGATCTACATGAAGTCAGTGATCAGGTGAATTGTTAGGTACTAGTGCTGACGGTGGTTTTGCACACTCACCTTCCCAGCGTAGTGCACAATAGTGAACAGAGGGGTGTGGTTTCGCACAACCTCAAAGTTGGGAGCCGTTTTAAATTTGCTGTTTAACTTGTCAACAAAATTGCGGTCAGTGGCCTGTGGGTGCAGAAATCATCATCACAAGCTGTTTGCTATAAATACTGATTTTAACATGTTAAATGCACAACAAATGCAGTCACATGACTGTAATGTCCTGAACGTGGACCATCTCCACCGTACATACATGCACAGAATGAAAATGAGCACAAAACAGGCAGAGCTTAATGGCTCTGACGTCTCTTTGTTGCTTATTTTTAATTCAATGGCTATTCAAATGAATGTTCCTCGTTCAATACAAGTTGAGCTTTATGTGAGCTGTCGATTATAACAGAATATATTTTCATTTAGTTTAAAACACTTACAGTAATGTATTTATAATGAGGCAAGGCATGTGGGAGGGTTTCATTTTGTTAAACCAATTAAACACATTATAAAATGTTTTTATATAATTTTAAAGAAATTGCAATACTGAAAATACATATATATAATTTACATTTACACTAATTATTACAAATATGGAGAATTACCACAGAAAATAAGTTTTGACCTCCAGATTGTAAAATGCAAAAAAAAAAAGTTTCATTTTGCTAAAGCAATTAAAAATGTTTTAAATAAAAATAAGTATTTTAAATATAATTTTAAAATGAGAAGAAATTGCAATACTTAAATTAATAGATTTAAATTATAATAAATATGTCCAATAAAATAAATAAATAAATAGGTAAATAAAGAAAGAAAGTATTTTTAATGCAGCTAGATGGAGGATTACCACTGAAATTTTTTTTTCGTACTTCAGTTTATAAAATGCAAATAATAAATTTTTATTTACGTTAATGCATTAATATTATTATTAATATTTATATAGTTATAAATAATAAGTATTTTAAAGAAACTGCAATACTTAAATTATTACACCTTATGAGATGTACAAAACCAACATAACAAAAAAGGTCAGTATTTTAAATGCAGGCCAATGGAGGATTACCACATTAAATCATTTTCATCCTTCAGTTAGTAAAATGCAAAACAACAACAACAAAAAAAATGTATTTACAGTGATGCATTTATGCGGCAAGACAATTATATAAATTATAAATAAAAAATTATGAATAAAAATTAAATGTGTTTTAAAAAGTGGCAATACTTAAAGAAAATGTATATATTAAATTATTAAATGTTTAGGTGTATAAATATCTGTTAAATGCACAAAAAAGCATCTGTTAAATGCATAAATGTAAATGCAATAAAAAATAAAAAAAACTTTTTTGTTGTTTGTATTTGTACAAATAAATGTAATTGTGGCCCTATGGAGGACTTGGCAACATGTTTTCTTTTGTGTCTCAGGTTTAACTAGCAACCCCGTCCAGTGTACCTGAGGAAAGGCACTCTGCTCATCCAGCAGTGAGAGAATCCCAATGGGTTTGGTGAGGAACAGGTCCTGAAACAGAGGAACAAACCTGGCATGGGTGAATGAGTTTTCCATGCTGACAAGCTAAACAGGCCTCTCTCGCTGACGGTGCTGCAGGTTTAGAGCTGAATGCTATATGAATGTGACATACATTTAATCTGCAGCTTTCCAAACGGGCGGCTGCTGAACAGCCATAATTACAGGGCAGAGTTCGTGTTTACAGAGCGGGAATCTCATATGAGAATGAAAACAAGCTTCAGGTTTCTTTTAGCTTCCCATTCAGCAGCGCGCCGAAGGATTTGGGTCAGAATGCATGCAGAAATCTGAGAGAGATTCTCAAAGCTACGTGTCCTGCTTCGTCAGCACTTCCTGTGTTTGGGATTTACCACACGGCTGTCTGCCAAACGCAGAGCTCGGGTGTATTTTTGGAGTCAGAGAGAAGGAAAATGGGGGGAAAAAAGAGTTGGAAATAGTTCTGAACACAGACGTACCAGTATGGGTTTGTTGTCCTTGTAGGTTATGGTCTCCCATGTGATGCCTTCCTCTTTATATTCTTTCTGCTCCATCAGAAAAATGTGCTGGAGGGAAACGGCATTGAAAATGTGATTATTATATTAATTGAGTTCCAAATCATGTCCTGTTGAAAGAATCGGAAGTGAACAAAAGTGGCATTTAATGGTTTCTAACATCTACTGCCTTGGTCTTTCTTCAAGCCTTTATTTGAAATAAAGTTAAATGACCAATTACTTTTATTTTTTGTCATGTTACTGCAATGCATTTATAATGAGGCAGGACAAGCAGGTGGGTTTCATTTGCTAAAGCAATTATATAAAATATAAATATGAAATTAAAAATTATTTTTTTTTATATAATTTAATTTGAAAGAGATTGCAATACTTAAAAATGTAATAGATTTAAATTACTACACGTTCAGGCATACAAATATGCCTAATATAACAAAAAAGCCTAGAATTTTTAATGCAGCCCAAAGGAGGATTACTGAAAATAATTTTCATGCTTCAATTTGTAAAACACAAAAAAACTACATTTATTAGTATGCATTCAATTACTTTTATTTTTTGTCATGTTACTGCAATGCATTTATAATGAGGCAGGACAAGCAGGTGGGTTTCATTTGCTAAAGCAATTATATAAAATATAAATATGAAATTAAAAATTATTTTTTTTTATATAATTTAATTTGAAAGAGATTGCAATACTTAAAAATGTAATAGATTTAAATTACTACACGTTCAGGCATACAAATATGCCTAATATAACAAAAAAGCCTAGAATTTTTAAGGCAGCCCAATGGAGGATTACTGAAAATAATTTTCATGCTTCAATTTGTAAAACGCAAAAAAACTACATTTATTAGTATGCATTTATTATGAGGCAAGATATGCTGGAAGGATTTAACTTTGCTAAAGTGATTATATAAAATATCAATAATACATAAAATGGGTATTTTTAATTATAATTTTTAAGATATTGCAATACTTAAAAAATGAATAGACTTAAATTATTAAACTTTTAGGTGTATAAATATGTCCAATAAAAAAAAAAAAGTCTAGTATTTTTAATGCAGTCCAATGGAAGAGGACCACAGACGCCTTTTATCTTTCGGCCTTTTTGTCGTTTTACTGACAGAGACAGTCAAAAAGGAGACTTGAATCGAACTTTTTGAAGTGTCAGAGCATGTGCACTACTCAAGCGACATGAAATATGTTTTCCTATACAAATATCAAACTCATAACGAAGCACGATGAAGGACTTACATGGTTGAAGAAATACTGGAGCTGTTCGTTAGCCAGATTAATGCAGAGCTGCTCGAATCGGTTCACAGCGAAGTTTTCAAAGCCAAAAATGTCAAGGATTCCTGTAAAAGAGCAAACCTCGGCTTATACAATGTAAGAAAAGACCATTGATGATCTCTATGAGAGCGGTATTTTCTCATCCTTTAATAACCTTTCTAAGAGATTCGATCTACCTAATTCCCACTTATTTCGTTTCTTTCAAGTCAGGCACTTTGTGCAAAAACTATTCCCTCATTTTCCAAATCGTCCCCCTGAATCTCCATTGGATGACTTCTTAAAGCTTGAACCACACTCAAAACATTGTATTTCTGTCATTTATAATCTGATTCACAATATTAATTCAGGCTCTGCAAATCAGGCCAGAGGTGCTTGGGAAGAGAGTTTGGGATTTGAGTTATCTGATGGACACTGGGAGCGTATTCTTGAGCTCACTCACACCTCATCTATATGCGCAAGGCATGGGCTTATACAATGTAAGATTCTGCATAGGGTTTACTATACTAATGCTAGACTTGCCAAAATATCTGTCAGCGATGCATGTAATAGGTGCAAGCAATCACCAGCAGATCTCATTCACATGTTGTGGGAATGCCCTAAATTATTTGATTATTGGACTAAAATATTTAAAACTTTGAAAGATGCCTTCGACATAGATATCGATACAAATCCACTTTTGGCCATTTTTGGGTTGGCAGTAGATGTTAACCTTTCAGTAACGGTCCAAAAGGCTTTAGCCTTTACTACTTTACTAGCAAGACGTCTCATCCTTTTAAAGTGGAAGCACGTCTCACCCCCTTCCTTTGATACATGGCTAAAAGAAGTGTTTACTTGCATTAAATTGGAAAAAATTAGACTGTCACTCACTGGTTCGTTAAAGACCTTTGACAAGGTGTGGCGCCCCTTTTTAGATTATCTGCTGGTCTTGATACTTAAGCTGAGCATTAATATATAAACATACAATTTTTATTTATGTTTTTTAAACATAAAAAAGCATGATTTGTTTTATTATTATTAAAAATGTATTTATAAAAAAAATGTTAACCTCTGTTTTTTTTTCTCTCTCTTTCTTTTCTCTCCTTCCAGTTGAAGTTATAAGTTGTTGATTGAGGGAAGTATTTAGTGGGGTAGTATTAGTAATAACATGGAAGAATAATTGTATAAAATTAATGCTGTAATTTCCTGAGTTGATATTCCATGCAGAAAATCTAATAATAAAGAAATTTTAAATAAAAGAGCAAACTTCAAACGTCACTCATCTTAGGTAAGGAATTATTTTACAAAATAAGAATTTGCCATCCAGTTTCAGTGAAATGAATGCTAGGCAGGAAGGTAGTTGAGCTTTTAATGCCATGTCAGTAGTTATGGCTATTGTCATTGCAAGAGTTAATTTACTACCAATTCCATAGGAGTTGTATTGTATTGTGCTGTAATAAAATAAAAATGCAATCATCCAGCTGACAAACATGGCATTTAACAACCAGCCAGAAAGAGGTGAAGAGTTACAGGTTAGTTACATTCAGTTTGATAAATGGAAAAAATGCAGGAAAATTGTAATATCTGCACCAAACAATGGTTAGAGTGTAATTTTTGCATTTTGAAGGTTAGAGGCATTCACTAATGATAGGCCTCTAGTATGTGAATATTTAATTGTCAATTCTAAAACCTAATGACAGCCTTTTCAATGGATGAAAATTATTGTGTTTTCAAATATGTGACCCTGCCTGTGAAAACCCAGCTAAAGTCATTTTTTTGTGATTTACTGTTTTCTACATAAAATCATCGTTCATAAAGATGTAGAACATTCTGTGAAAATATAACCTTTATATCTTTAATATTGACTAAGTAAGGCCATGTCAAAGATTGAAATCATAGTGAAATTAATGGTTGAAATCGAACTTTGATGCTTGTTATCTCATAATTAGATTTTGAGACAGCCTGAATTTCACAGACAGGGTCACATATTTGAACACATATTATGTAAAATCATTATGTTTAAAAAATCATTATAATTTAAAGTATTTTTTATAATATGTAGTACGTCAGCCACAGAAAAACCTGTATCAGCTGAGCCAGTGCTATTTTAGTATTATTTATACACTATTATAGTATTTATTAATATTTTGAATTAGATTTTATTTTCAGTATTTGTTTAGCTTTATTTTTTATTTCTATTTAACTTTTTATTTTAAATTAAGCTTGAATTTATTTTTATTTTAGTTTTAGTAATTTTAGCACTTCAAAGTTTAAGTTTGCGTTTTATTGTAACTTTATTTTGAATTAAAAGACAGAAACAAGTTTCTCAGTCAAAGTATGAACTATGTTTCTTACCTATTTCATTGAGCTCCACATCACAGTCTACTTTAGGAGCGAGCAGCTCGTTGACTTTACTGACGATCCATCCGAACACGCGACCGTAGGCCACTTTAGCGATGGAGTCTCTGGCGTCTGAAACGACGTTTAAAACACACGGTGGTCAGTGTGAAGGGTGTCAAACACACTAGTGACTTCGAAGTGAACCTGTGTGTACCTTCAGCCTGCTGCTGGTTGTGGAGTCGCTGGATGGCCTCTCCTCGCGTCACTGACGTGGTGCAGGTCAGACTCTTCAGTAAATCCTCTTCCTGGACGCCAAACTGACCCTGCTTACAGAAACAAGCTCACACGGTTTTGCCAAGAAGAATGCCCTTCTCTTAGGGCCGCATGATGCATCGAAATAAAACAAAATCACAGAATGGCGTAGTGTGATTAGCCGATCACAAAGGCTGCGATTTAATTAAATAAATATATGCGCTGCATGTTTCAGAGTGAAGCGCGGGACTGTGTTCATTTACATGCGAGCGGCTCATTATCACTTAGTTGCTTTAACATGCATTTGAAAACACAACATGTGCCAACCACTTTCCCAAACATGCAACGAGAAGAGCTTACAGCAAAAGTAGTCCCTGCATTTTCTGTCAAAATAAAAATGTGATGGTTTAACATTTAAAAATAAAAAATAAATTGACTGTAAATTTACAGCTGTAATGTAAAATAAAATTATTATATTTATTGTGTTATAATACTTTTTTTTATTTTTATATTCCATTTTTTATTTTTCAGTGAAATATTACCTAAAAAAATGTTTTTATTTAGTTTTTTTTTTGTAATAATAATAATAATGGTAACACTTTGCAATAAGGTTTTATTTGTTAACATTAGTTAACTTGAACAATATTTATAGCATTTATTAATCTTAGTTAATATTAAGCCAGACATTTACTAATACATTACTAAAATAAAAAAAGTTGTATCTGTTAACATTAATGTGCTGTGAAATAACATAAATGTGAAGATTTTTATTAACTAACATTAACAAAGGACAATAAATGCTGTAAAAATATTAATACATTAATACAGCTAATATTAACAAATTAGACCTTATTGTAAAGTTTTACAATAATAATAATAATAATATATTATTATTACTAATTAAAAACAAACAAATATTAAAAAACAAAATAAGCAATATTACTATGTATGAAAATATAGTCTGAATAAAATAATGTATTAAATACATTCATAAAATAATGTATGAAATATGTAATATTTCACTGAAAAAAAAAAAAAAAAAAATCGAGCTTTGAGTATTATTTTTATTATTATTATTTTATAGCCAAATTGAAATAGTCACATAGTTTTGGTCAAATTGTGCAGCCCTACAAACAAGCACAGAAAACCTGGGAATTTCATTATCGCATTTTAAATAAAAATGTTTTATCAGGAAAAATAAAAGAAAATAGATTTTCTATTTTTTTTTTAAATCTATCTAAAAATCAAAAAAAAAATTCTCCAAATCGTCAATCGTTTCTCTCCCAAAACATGCACACGCTCCTGAGGTTAGTGTCAAGATTCTTTTGAATCTAAATCAGGCTAAATCACGTTGTGCAATGCGAAACAGAACAAATGTAAGGAATGAACTGTGCAACCAAAAAATAAAAACACACACACACAAAAGAAACAGACCCTGCCATTTCGAAAGAACAATGACTGGCCAAATGTGACCAAGACGTAAATGTCACGCAGAAAAGGTCAAGCTAATTTGTGCATTTAGATGCTGGAGGCCGTTAGTGGACACATATGGGTCAAATAAAATGTCAAAATTTGGTTGAAATAATGTTACATTGTCATTCAGTGTAACACAATATTTATGTAAAAATTCAAACAACATGCTTATTCTGACCTGTACATATTAAAATATATAAAAGAATAAGTGAGTGTGTTATTGGGTTTTAAATGAGTAAAAAATTCTTACTGACAAATGGGCAAAACCTAGGATAGTGGCACATTTAAAAAATGTAAAATAACAACTAATTAGTATTTGGGGTGAAAGTAATTAGTCTTTTAATATGTCATAAATTGATTTTTGTTGTAAATATGCCTGACAAGATTGTTACACTGAATGACATTTTAGTGGGTGTCTTCTGTAAATCAGGGAAAAATGTATGATATTTTTTGCTCGGAAAAACAAAAACAAAAATACAATTACATGAAACAGAAAACTTTAACAATTTTTATTTTTTTGGGAAAAACAACAACAATTTAAAGCAGTATTGTTTTTATGCTTAAACCCTTCTTTGTCTTTGACCCATATACATCGGTACAACAAAACACACATCGAATTTAATGTGTCAGATCCGGTTCACAAGTTAAAGTCCACCGCAGCAGATTTGATAAACGGAAACCGTCCTGCGTCAGGGAAATGCAGCGTACTACTATTAACAGCCCCATACGTGTAGGATGCCGTAATAGAGTCTAAACATAGCCACGTCTGGTCTTTCTGTGCACTCGGTGTCTTATCGTAAAACGCCAGATGTAGGCAGATCCACACCTCCTTCAGTTTGCTCTTAAAAGAGTTTCTTTGTGTGCGCACAGGCCGTAATTCACCTGATTAAACAGCAGGCCGCTCGAGGTGACTGCAGGCTAACATTCATCTCCTGAGAAGACCTGGTGTATGTGTGGCCTTTCTAATTCAAGAGTCACTATTTCTGCTGCTCGTGGTTTGGTGTTCAGTATTATTATAAGTATTAGTTCAGTTTGTGTCATCCTGCAGAGTTCCTCAAATCATGTGTTTCGTTAAGGAGACGTGTGAAGTTACTCACGATCAAATGCACCATTTTTACCTGCTCGGCCAGAAAACAAATATGCAATTTCTATCCAATTAAATATTTCGATCATGAGAAAAATTACAGTTGCCAATAATAATTATTAATAATTTTCATTACTATTATAAATATAACAATTATAATTATAAAAATATTCAACAAAAGGAAATATCACTATTGTAGTATTTCACTGTAAAATAAAAATAATATAATAAATTTTATTTTACAGTAAAACAATACTAATATTTATGGTCCTAAATTCCAATGATTATTTTAAAATGTGGCCAGCATTTATTGTGATTATATATCACTAAGACTATAATAATAATAATTATTATTATTACTATTATAAATAATAATAATAATTATTATTATTGTTGTTATACATAATATATTTTATTATTATTATTAATAAAAATATTCAACAAAGATAAATATTACTATTGTAATATTTCATGTAAAATAAAAATAAATTATTATTATTATTATTGTTATAAATAATATATTTTATTATTATTATTAATGAATAAAAATATTCAGTACTAATATTACTATTGTAATATTTAAATTTTAATAATATAATAATAATAATAATAATAATTATTATTATTATTAATATATTCAACAAAATAAGAATTACTATTGTAATATTTCATGTAAAATAAAAATTAATGATTAATTATTATTATTATTGTTGCTGTTATTTTAAAACAATTATTATTGTTATTACTAAATAAAAATATTCAACAAAAATAAATATTACTACTGTAATATTTCACTGTAAAGTAAAAATAATAAAATACATTTTATTTCACAGTACAACAATACTAATATTTACGGCTGTCCTAAATTCAAAGTTTTGGCAGTTTTTGGCAGAAAACCGCATGGACCATAAAAACTTTCTCTTTTGTTGGCAACAGCCGGTTTATAAGCACTTGTTTAGGAAGATGGTTGGTGTGATGCATTCCCAAAACCATGCTATAATTGACTGAAATGAGTTGCACTGAGATGCTAAAAATACCGGTGGATAATGAGCTGCTCAAGTGTAAATGAACACAGTTCCACGCTTCACTCTCTGAAACACACGGCACGTATTTATTTAATTAAATCAGTTTTTGTGATTTAATAATCGCACTAATCGTTACAGCCCTACCTTAACCAGAGCAATGTATATTTACTATATAAATTTCTGTTATTGGAAATCGCCATTTTAAAATTCCCGAATTTGCTCTGCATTTAAACTGTGCTGCATCGTTCAAAAGCATTGTAAGTCTAAATAGATCATAGAAACCATTATGCTTTTGGAAACGCAGGCTGACAAACCATACTCCTTTGCCCATTTCATGCATCTACTAAGCATTTGCGCCGCATGTTCTGCTGAGGTTTAGGTTATTTGCGTTTTGAACTTTTCTTACGGACTGTCTTCACACTTGTCACCCTAAAAACAGCACTGCTGAAGGTCTGGTGTTAAATATACATTTCACAATGGTTGAGAGCTATCGCATGCACCATCACGCGTCATGTCGACTTGTGAATTTCGACAGTGGTGTTGCCACAATTAACATCTGTGAGAAACAAACAGGAAACTCACCGCTGTAGCTTTTAACCAGCCACGTGATGCCTCGGACACCTTCAGAGCATCACTGTCTGTTGTCTCAAAGGCGATGTTCCCCAAAGACAGAATGCCAGCTAGAATAGTCATCATGTCCACCTTTTCCTGCAAATGAGATGTGAAGGTCTATCAGGGTTTCTGCAGGTTTTATAAAGATAAATTTAAGACCTTTTCAAGATACGTCAATATGGTCTCTGAATGACAGCATCTTGTATTATCAACACTTCAAAGTTTCACATCTCCATTATGTTTTAGATCTCCAAATATAGATAAATCTCTCTGCTCAAAACTAGAGCCCGACCGATATGGGTTTTTTGGGGGCCGATGCCGATACCGATATTAGGGAGTAAAAAAAAAAGACAGATATCGATATATCGGCCGATAATCTTTATGTGTAGGCTATATTATAGTACAGTATAGTCAAAAGTTTGGACACACTTCCCACTCGTGTTTCCAAACTTTTGACTGGTACTGTATATAGAATACAGTATATAGCCTACATAAACAGAATATATATACATAAACACATTTTTTGCAATGATAACTCAAATGTGGTGATCAAAGACTTATAATGATGTGACAAACATAGGCCTATGTAGTGGAGGCAGGGTATTTAACAATTTAACAATAAACTTTATTATTCAAAATGAGTGTGACATCAGTGCATTTAACAGTAAACTTCACTTCACTTATTATAAATAACTTAAATAACACAAATAAAACTAAATATATATAACTTGAATTAAGAAATTAAACAAGGTAAAGCTTCCCCACTGACAGATATTTGTTCTCGTTTTAATCATAAACTCACTTCATTTTGCTCAGTTTCTCAGAAAAAAGACATCTTATCTTCCTTTCGCATCTCAAGTAAATCTATCTTGATTTAAGGGTGCTTCGATATTACTTTTAGAAAACAAAACAAAAATACTGAAGAAAATATTACATTTTGCAACATTTAATGCCAATTTAACACTTTCTGCTTCGATTTACCACCTTTTTAAAGGTTTCATTTGTGGAAGGGCCAAATTAAGACTTCTTATGGCCTGCAGAAATCCTGGTCTACAAATCAAAATCTGTAACATACATTGCAAATACTGCACCATTTTTAAACACCATTAACTTTATGGTACTGTGGTATGTAAAATGATCTTTTTAAAGTACACATATTCAATGTAGCATCTTATTTAATGAGTAAATGTTATATAAAAGCATTTCAAACCACAGGACACACACAAGGAAGGTTTTGTTCTTACCTGCTCCTCAAATCCCACCATGTCCATGGCGTTCCACACTTCAGCATATTTCAAACGCCAGGCCTGAACCATGTCTTCCTTCCCAAACCTCCCATTCAAATAACTGACAAGAGCAAAAGATGTCAGCGTACTGCTGGCTTTTCAGAAATTTGATTAATATTGTATTGCAGATCAGTTTTACATTCGATTTTTAAACAGCTTGAAACACTGGTTAAACTATGTGCATGCAAATTTTGATAAGCAGATGTGATTTGGAAAGACAGTATTTAGTAAATACAATGGTGTTATGGGTTAAATAGGAACCCCATTGTCTTTCATGCAATTCACTGAAAATCAACACAAAAAAGCTTTATTGTAGCTTGTCAAAAACTAAAATATCAAATACACGAGAACTTAAAACTGGGCGTTTATTCGAAATTGAAGACTCGTCTTCTGAATCATCCAATGAGAAATCGCTGTCTCTTCATATAAATATATAAAGTCACACTCAACAAATCTGTGTTTTGTTAGTAGTTGTTTTTAGTTTTAGTTTTTAGGATCTCAATTACTAGACTGTTGTACGGAAAATAAGTGTGAGAAACCCATTTTACCCTCATAAGGGTTTGAAAACCAGACATAAATAGAACAGGCTCTTTAGAACAAGTACAAATGTATATAAATTATTTTATTAGATACTATTAATTTTATATATTACTATTAATACTTTATAACTATGTAAATGTTCATAATTTCTCATATTTTATATATTTTAGATGCAATAGAGGTTTTATGGCTTTGCACGATTCTTTAGTATTTTTATTCTTTAGCATTTTTATTTAGTGTTAATTTTTGGTGATTTGCATAGAAACCAATAGGGGTCAATTTGATTTCCAACCATAATTATTAAAATTAATATATTATAATTAATATATTAAAACCATAAAACCATTTTCGCTACTTGAAATAAAATAAATGTTAACTGAAATTAAATGAAATATAAAAAACTTATTTCAGCTAGTTTCCAAAGCAATAATTCTATTGCCTATTTTAATTTAGTTTTACTTGATGTACTAAAATAACTAAAACTGAAATAAAAAGAGAAACTATATAGACATATATATAAAAAAACTGCTAAAAATGAAAAACACACAACAAAATATCTAAAACTTTTACATAAATTAAAATGAAAACGGAAAATATAAAAATAAAAAAAGATTCAAAATATTAATAAAAACTACAATAGTATGATACTAAATACTATTTTTTAATACTTTTGTGTGTAACTCAAGTCTTGTCAATCTAGTGAATTTGTTAAAATCACTGTAACACACAACCTTGGGTGTCTCAACCAATCAGATCTTTGCATCACCTGACAATGTTTTGTATCGACCTTTTACACAATGAACACCATACTAAGAAACATGCCGTCCGTGCCACAGATAGTTCTGTGAGAGGCGTCATGTGACACACCTTCAATAAACTGCATGGATAAGATGCTAATCTATGACCTGCAGCGTGAACAATGTTGCTGATCCGGTTTCAAAAGCACATGACATCACAGATGACTCACCGGTAGCGCGTGGGGTCCAGGAGGCCGTATATCTCTTTATCCTCCGTGGAGATGCCGGCCAACATGAAGTAGAAGATATGGAAGTTCTGCTCACCCTCGTCCTGATGAACCACACGGGATTTCTCCAGGAGGTACTCATTGATTTTGGCCCCTTTTACTATGAAGATATCGAAATTTAGGTTAATGTTCAATCAGAGAATACTGAATTGTTTTATTGGTCTAGAAACACACCCAACGGAAGTTATATGATCCATTACGGTCAGTGGGAAGAGTGTTATCTTTTCTGTCTGTCGTAAACAAACCTGAAGAGTTCTGGAAGCGGAGCTGGATGTATTTCCCGAAGCGACTGCTATTGTCATTCATGACCGTCTGAGCGTTTCCAAAGGCCTCGAGAAGTGGATTCACCTATTCAGACACAATCATGTTCTATCAGATTCAATCAAAGAATCTAAACATAGAACTAGGAAGCTCTGGTTTTAAAAAGCATCCCAGAATGTACCACAAAACTGGTTGAGAGAACGGCGACATGTTTTGGTCACAACATCAATTTGTTCACTATCATTGGTTTTCTTCACAGTTTTCTTGTCAACATTTCTCTTTCATTTAGTTTAACTTGATGTACTAAAATAACTAAAATTGAAACCAGAATTTCTAAAAACAGTATAACACAAACACGAGCAATATCACACGAGGTCGCAGGTAATCACAGCGTGCCGATATACAGCCATATCGCACAGCTACGAGTGTGATATTGCGTTTATACAACAGTTTGACGGCATGAGTGTGTAAATACATAAGAAACAACAACGGAGTGTCTTTAAAAACCCTCTTTTGTGCGGAACTACTTCCTTTCACCACAGATTCAAATCTCAGTTTGATAGTTGAACAGCTCAAGATCCGTTACTAATTCAAAAACGTTACTTTAGAACTAGTAACAAAGGAACGTTGAGTTGCTTCATTAAAAGCGTATTGTATTACTTTATTAAAAGCTCTCTGTATTATATGTAGCATATTATGAGAGATGAACTGAGCGAGGGTGATTACCTGCATCTGACACAGCATTCATTCTTCAGCTCAACCTCATATTCACAATAAAACATTAGTATGAATGTGCGCTGAGGAAAGCGATATCTTTGTCGTACTGTCCTTTCATCTGTTATGGGTGATTTCTGATGACAGCGCTGCTTAGTGCATTTGTTAACTGCGTCTTACAAGCTGTTATTAAAAGTAAATATAGCTTCCGTTTCAGTCTCTTTCAATATAAAAGTCTTTAAAGCTGACTCACTCAGAAAAACAGTCTCTTGTCACCATCTAATGGCGAAACAATGTAACTAAAATCCCCATTACGAACACTGTTTCCCAATACTAAATACTACTATTATGTATATAAAATATTATTTATTGAATAATAAACAACAACAACAGCCATCATAAAAGTTGCTAGACACTTCAGTCAAAAATACAAAGGCAGCGCTTTGATATACAACAGCATTGACGTTACATAAAATATAACGTGATGAGATAACTATTTGCTCTGGAACAAATAATAGATTAATGAGACCAAAGACCGCCCACTAGATTTACCCAAAATGAATTATATCTCATGTTTAACCACTATAGAGACATCAGAGCCAGCGGCTAATTCCAGAAGATCTGGCCGAGGTGAGGTTGCTCTCGGCGGGTTCTTGAGCGCTGAACGGCAGCTGACGCCCTGGAGCTCACATCTCCCAAAACATCGGAGCAAATTTTCAAATAGACGTTATTTTTATTAACAAACCGCATATTTGAAATCTAAACAAGTACATTAACGCCTAAAAAACTCTTAAAACTACATTCCGTGACACAAAAACAGTATTATTTTTAAATTACAGTGGATTTGGGCGTCCGCCATGACACTCGCTGTGAGAAATACGGCAAGCAGAGTGATACAAACGTTGAAACGGTTGGAGTTCTCTTTTCACTAGAATATTGCACTCCTCTCAGCCAATCAGATTCAAGGACCAGAAAGAACTGTTGCATAAATATATATACACAAACACACATTAATCAATTATAAATCAATGTATTTATAATGATATATATATATATATTTATAATTTAAACATTGAGGAACAATGTTTTAAACTGTGCTCAGTCTGCCAATCAAAAGTTAAATAACTTACAGTTTTGTAGTAGTATATCAACTATTGACTCATTTGTCTTTTTTCGTTCAATTTATTTAACTAATTTTATTAATAATATAAGAGCTCAGAAGAGCTGAGCTATGAAAGAGCAGCCTCTGAGCAATAAAAGTCTCCTCTGGGACAATTTTGACAACTTTGGCTTTGAACCAACAAGCAAGAGAGCAAAAGGAAACAGGGAATCTGGACTGCTGAATCCCGTCTTTGTTTGGGAGATCCACTCCAGAGGGAGAGAACAAAGTTGGCTCACTTCTCCATGCAAGCATACTGTGTGACAACAAGTCATATCAGATATGTATTTTGATTTAGAATTTAGGCATTATAGAAAATGCCGATCCATGTGTGAGATGATAATATAAAATGTAATAAATAAATATATATATATATAAAGCTGAGGTTATCCGCTCGCTTATCCTCAAACATACCCGGGTATGTCACATAACCTGCTTTTTGGAATACCCCCCAGAAGGTTTTCTTCAAGAAAACAGTCTTAAACCACATCGGCTGCAGTTTGCCCGATTCAAAATGTTGAATCGGCGTTGGGGCCGTCGGTGAGAGTGAGAACCCTGATTGGACGTTCAGTTAAGCGAACGAGTCAGTGCCGGAGAATTAAAGCAAAAGTGATGAAAACTAGTAAGTAAATGAAGGCGGCACAGACAGAAGGCTGTTCTAATGTTACGTGATCTTACCCAAGCATTCAAATATGCGAATATTTTCATAACAACACGAGCTGCTTAAAATTAAGAAAGTTATCAACATAACTGATATTCAAAATGTTAAGCAAGCACTGCTTTGTTTATGTTTCGTATATCTGCGTATATATCTCGTATTAAACCTTGTTTTGGTTTCTCCTTTTGAATGATGAATATATACTATTGATAGCTGCTGAAATAGACAGTTAATTCCTCTCACGCAGACGCAGAACGCATATGTGTTAGTTTGCAGTCAGCTGTAGTCTGTGCCATGTGTTCAAGCGCAGCTTTTTGGTCCAGACGCGGCCAACGCAAGGCGACAACACCGTTCTTTGAAGTCGGCTTGGTGTATCCCCGGCCTTAAAGCACATCACACATCGTAGGAACAGGATGTTGAAATGTGTTATACGGAAACACAAATGCAGAAGGAGAAGTCACATGGAGCAAAGGTTGCCAACTCCATGTGCAAATGGGGTCAAAGTGTATCACGTCCTGATTGGGTAATATAACAGAAAGACTTTCCTGAGTCACACCAGCGAGTGAACTGTTCTGGCTGATGCAATGCTTTAGAGAGTCATGGTCACTTCCTAAACTTCTCAGATGTCTCTCTGAGCTCCCCCAGACATCCTGTCTTCCTGAAAGAGTTGTGAGAAAATGTTCATTCAATTTTGGAAACACGCTGACAACCAGTTCGAGTGCTCAGACATGTCAAAATCTTGGCTTAACCAATGGCAGATGGATGAAGTTTTCGGAAAACCTGTTTAAAAATGTTTTTATTACATTTGCACGGACTAGTGATGCAGAAAGCACATATTTCACCTTTAAGAAACGATCAAACTTAAATGTTAACAAAACATCCTTATGCTTTCTATATAAAGCCGATAAAGGCCTACATGATATAGGATTATTTAATGCAAAGATTCTTCTCTGCAGAAGATCGTGAGGTTTGTGGCATGAAATGTTTATTAGATATTTAAAGACTTGCTTATAATACGTATTTACTGAATGCTGTCAAAATAAACTCATGACTCTTGTTGGCCAACCAGAAAAACGTATTGGCCAATGCCGATATTTAAAAAATTGCCAAATATCGGCCGATAACATATCGTGTGACCGATAAAACATTTACCCAATGTTTGAATGTCTCATTGTTCTCAATGGCTATGTTTCTGAATAAATCAACTTATGCTGAAAATTTTAACATTGCATAAAACATTTGCAAATAAAGCACTGTTTCCATTCCATGTGTTCATAAGAACAAAATCATCACTTTCTGGGAAACTGGCACAAAGTATCAATAATAAAAATAAAAGTTGCTACAACCGGGGAGAGACCTTTTTTCCAACATAATAAATTACTTGCACCAGACGAAACGCAATAACAAACGCTGTCATGTTTTCTTGAGTTCAGATGCTTGATCTTGGCGTTTCCATTCAGAGTTGTTTTTAAGTTATATCCCAAAATTTGCATAAAAATACATGAATGGAAATATAGCTAATGTTCTTAACTCCAACAATAGGGGAAAAAAAATAGTTAGCAAAATAATTGTTTATAGCATTCAAGTAATGCAAACGTTAAAGCCTTAAGATAAAACATTACAAATCAACATTTAATAAACGTTGCCGAGAACATTGTGCTAATGTTCCCATACACACATTAGAGAATCAGGACAACCTAACAGTCCCACAATCAAAATGGCTGTTTTGACAGCATTCATTTGTTTATGTAAATAGTTGATGTATCTAAACATATGTAAAGTAGATCTACTATTAAATTGCATATGAATGTAAACCCTCCAGGGTTAAAAGATGTCATATTTCTCACTCTGAAAAGGTTATGCAAACAAACATCATGAACCAGCAGTGAAAACAGGACATTGCAAAGCCAGCGAACCTACAGGAGCAGAAGTAAAACCGCAGCAATTATAGTAACAACAAAGATGGATATCAATACATACTGGGTTTCAAAATAACCAACCAGCATGGGTTTTCAGCATGAGTTTACAGAAGTGAGGGTCTCTAGACTCACTCAAGAACACACAGTCATTCGCAACTTAAGCAACTCATTTCTCATTTCATCAGAACTGATGCTAGGAGAGCATATGATGTGCTAAGAACTGGACATTTCACTGCCTGAAAGCGCATCTCACGATAAAGTCAGTTTCAATGATCTGAAGCAACACAGGAAACTTATATTATCTTAGTTTATACCTGGTGTTTCTTGAACAATCACAACCGACACATTTTTGACTATGTGGTGCAATCGACATTAAAATTAGCCAACCTGCTGTTGAAACGCGGAAGACGGAATGGAACCTGGGTGTTTTGTAATGTTTACATTGACGCAGTGGCAGACATGATGAATTTCAGCGTGGACATGACAGCATGGAAATGTGTTTTATAGTAACGGCTACGGCCTATAATTACAGATCTGAGCGGGTCAAGATGGTGAAAGATAAGAACGATGCCAATTCCTAACAAATCACAACACTAGACTGTACCAGGAAGTACTGAAGGAACAAACAGAAATAACCTCTACCATGCACATCTGTTCCTCAAACCAAACCGAGACCTCAACTTACAAAAATATTGCTGCCGCACCCACATATTTTCAAACACCACATGAAATCACATGAGTATTTATATATAAAGTTTAAGAGAGATTGATTTTAGAGCCTTTTGCTTTTTTTTTTTTTGATTTGCTATTTATTATTATTATTATTATTATTATAAGTGGGTGTTCTCATTCTAAAAGCGCATTTGATTAGATAGAAACACCTCAACTGCAAGATGAGTAATCAGTTTCTTTAGGCATTTTTCTGGAAGAAAAAGCTTTTGCATGTGTATATCTGCTAAATCTTTTAGGTTTACACTAGCATGAAGATGCAGTGTTTCTTTAGGTTTTATGAAGGAATATTAAGACTCTTTCAAGACCATTTTAAGGAAAATTTAAGGAATAAATTGAAGGGAACATAATTTATCAATAAAAGTTGCATTAGCAACACTTTAAAGTTTGAAAATACAGCTTCATACAGATTTTCATTACTTTTTGATACATTTTACAAAAAATATGATATTGAAATAACTTTTACTGTACCTTCTGATGACACTGCAAAAAAGTGACGTACTTCCTTTGTATTTTTGTCTCGTTTCCAGTGCAAATGTCTAAATATTATTAAATAAAAACAATAATAATAATAATTGCAAAATGACATCAGATAGCAACTCTTGTTTTTTGAGAAATCAGTCAAAATAAAGTGAGTTTATGATTAAAACAAGAAAAAATATCTGCCAATGGGTTCAGAAAAATCAACTTAACTCAAAGGAAAAACAAGTTTTCATTCCCCATTGACAGATATTTGTTCTTGATGTTTGTTAAGCATAAACACATCATTTTGTGCAAAAACAAGACTTCATATCTTCATTTTGCATATCAAGTAAATGTATCCTCATTTAAGAATGTTTAGGTATTTGTATTGGAAAAGAAAACAAAAGTGCCTGTTTTTGCAAAAGTTTTTTTTGCAGTGCATGCAACATTTAATGCCATGACTATGAATTTAAGACTGTCTGCTCTGATTCAAGTCCTTTTTAAGGTCGTAATTTCTGGAAGGGTGAGTTAAGACTTTTAAAGATGTTTTTAAAGGTGACATATTATGCCCCTTTTTGCAATATGTAATATAAGTCTCTAGTGTCCCCAGAATGTGTCTGTGAAGTTTCAGATTAAAATACTCCACAGATCATTTATTATATAATTTAGAAAATGCCTATTTTGAGTGGAAGCAGAAACACGCTGTTTTTCGGGCCTGTGTCTTTAATTTCATTACACCAAATACACAAAATAATGTTCTTTTTAGCAGCATCATATGACCCCTTTAAGACTTGCAGAAACCCTGAGATCACCTCAACGCTAACAGACACAGACTAAAAGCCACAAAAGTCAGAAACCACACATGTGCCTTTAACACACACACACACGAGCAGTGGCCTTCCTGTGTGTAAATCAAACCCCCACCACCTGAACGCAGCGGGCAATCATTTCTCACTGAAGTCCTAATCTGTGCAAACCTGGTGGCTGTATTCAGATGCCAGATCTGATGGGCCGTACCTGCAGGATCTGCTGCTCTAGCTGTGAGTTGGCCTTGCACAGCTCCATGATGTGTCTCAGCAGCAGTTTGGTGCTCTCGGTTTTACCCGCGCCACTCTCACCACTGCGGGACAAATGTATACAACATATTTCAGACTGTTAGTATTGTAGTAAAATAAACGCTGGTGTCATGGGACAAGGCCACAGAAGTGGAACTCAAGTGCGCCAAGATACAAGAGAACCAAAACATGTCCAGGTCATATTTAACACCAGAATCAAAAGAAGACTATATCTGGACTTTATTTCATGTCAATTAAGAACAGTACAGACACGAATATTTG
>NW_015630332.1:94830-96608 GCF_001515625.1 Sinocyclocheilus rhinocerous | reverse complement strand
ATATATATATATCAAGACTATTATAGTTATTCATATTTTTCTATTTTCCATTTTCATTTTAACATTACGTTTTTTTTTTTTACATTTTTATTAGTTTTATTTTTGTATTTTCCATTTCATTTTAACTTAGTTTTAGTTTTTTTTTTCTATTTTCCATTTTCAATTTAACTTAGTTATCTATCTATCTATCTATCTATCTATATTTTAATTGTAATGGTACAAAAATAGGCTTCATTTTCAATATACATTAATAATATAATATAATTTTTACAATACAAAGTTGTTTACAATATGATCCAAAATTGTTCTTGACAGCTTTTAAGAGATCCACCCACAATCTAAAGTCTGGAACTAATCAATATTTTCCACAAAAAGGTGCATGACCTTTGGTCTCATTTCAAAGTCAATCTAAATAGTCTTGGGAGCAACAATAACATTACGACATCAAACATCATACCGTCTTTCCAAATATAGCAGCATTATTAATAATCGATGACATAGGCATACGTTTATGGTTGTGTTGTCTGGCCTTGTCATTGTATGCTTCAAAAGCATTCTGTCCCAGTTGTCTGGGTGATTATCAGGCTCCCTTCACCAGTACTGGTCTCAGCTGTGTGGTTTCTAGAGGTGACCACTGGGCTCTATTGAGGGTTGTGGGTTTACTGTTTACATGATCAGAGAAAGTCTGTTGCCCAGTGACTGTGAAAGCAAACCAACTTTTTGTCTTCTGATGGTCTTGTAGCACTGCTCCGTTCCCTATCAATGTACAGAATGCTACTGAGAAATTTACCATGAGGCTCCTTTTCTGAAAAATACATTAAGCCAACCATCCTAATGTTAAAGCAGCAGTGCAGAGTCTCAGAGGAAGGCTGCACATAGGAAAACCCTTAAATATGATACCGCAACGAGTACAGCTATCAACCATGCTGTTAAGTTATGGAGGAATCCAGGAACTGAAATCTATCTGAAACTTTCACAGTTCATCTGATACAGCACGAAACTTAAACTAGGCAAGAAAAGTTTGTCAATACAAACTCAGAATGCTCGCCTGACAGTTTGAAAGTTATAACAGATATATACTTAAACGAATAAGTATATAAAAGGCTAAAGGTCTGTGCCTGAAAAGTCAAGGAATCTCACATTTGTTTTCAGATTAGATATAAAAAAAAAACAAGGGATAAAAAATAAAAATATGTGACTTTTTTCTTGCAATTTTGAGTTTATAATCTCACAATTCTGACATTTCCTCACAATTCTGAAAAAAAAAAAACTCAGAATTGCAAGATATAAACTCAGAACTGAGACATAAAACTCAGAATTAACTCGAAATTCTGAGAAAACTCGCAACTGTGAGAAAAGAAAGTCACAATTGCGAGATATAATCTCAGAATTAACACATAATTCTGCAAAGAAAAGTCGTAATTGTGAGACTTACAAACTCGCAACTACGAGATAAAATGTCACATTTACCTATTTATTTTTTTAATCCATGACAGAAAAAAAAGAATTCAGAATTGTGAGATGTAAATTCAGAACTGCGAGAAAAGAGGCACAATTCTAAATATAGAAATATTAAAAAAAAAATATATATATATATATATATATATAAAGTAAATACAAAATAATTACATTAATCATTATATATTTTACATCATTATAATAATATTTTAACACAATTCTGATTACATTTTCTCACAATTGAAACAAATAACTCACAATTGCGCGATATAAACTCGCAATTCTGAGAAGAAAAGTCAAAATTGTGAGATATTACCTCA
>NW_015630332.1:89350-94787 GCF_001515625.1 Sinocyclocheilus rhinocerous | reverse complement strand
TATTTTAAAAAACAATTATTTTTATTTATTAATTTTTCAAATTCTGTGGTGGAAACAACAGTATGTTAATAAACTTCTGCTTGTGTTTTTAAATGAAACAGACATCTGATATGTCAAAAAAGGGAATGCTGGTCTTGTCTATACATGTCTCACTGAAAAAAACAAACGTGACTGGGCAAGAAATGTCATTCTGTACTGAGTCTGACACACGCCACCATATGACCATCTAGAGGCTAGAAACCCCTCAGACATGCTCTCCTGGAGAAACCACTGGTTCTGGTGAATTATCTGCTGGTAACACAAACCTGATCACGATACACTGGTTCTTGGGTCCCGTGGCCAGACGTCCCAGCATGGACTGATACGCCCGGTCCGCCACAGCACATATATGAGGGGGCAAAGACTTCTTCTCATGGCACTTGTACTGCTCGGATACCTGCACAGGATAACAGTTTAATTTTCTGATTTAAACATGCTTTCTGGACACAAATCTTCTTTGTAGCTAAAGAAACACTTACCTCTTTTTCATAAATTGAAAGATATTTAAATGGGTTAATAGCCACCAAGATGTCCCCTATATAGGTCTGTAAACATATAAAAACTCAGTTAGTCATATCTCAGTGATTTACATACAGTCAGAGAATAACATCTGTCCCACAGAACAAGAGCTGTTGATTTGATCATCTCAGCTGCTTTACTTCAGACCTCACACAGTGATGTGTGGTATTTCTGAGTATTTTTACCCGTTGTACTTTACTCACATAGATGAGGTTCTGTGTAAAGCGTCCAGTCAAAACCTCCAGCAAACTTTTCTCGTCCAGCTCGGAGAGATTCGCCAGATCTTCAGGCAGCTTTTCCTCCATCCTCCGTCTCTAATGTTGCTCGTGAGCTTCAAACGGTCCAATCTTACAGTCTCGCATCACAAAACAACAGCTCGCGTTTCTGTGTTTCTATCCAGGCTCTGTCGCGTCCACGCAGCGTCTCTCTCTCTCTCTCTCTCAAAAGTTTGGGATCAGTAAGATTTTTATTACTTTTTAAAGAAGTCTCTTCTGCTCATCAGACATACAGAAAAAACTGTATTGTGAAACATTATTGCAATTTAAAATAATGGTTTTCTATTTTAATGTACTTTAAAATGTCATTTATTTCTGTGATGCAAAGCTGTATTTTCAGCATCATTACTCCAGTCTTCAGTGTCACATGATCTTCAGAAACATTCTAATATGCTGATTTATTATTTATTAATATTGGAAACAGTTTTGCTGCTTAACATTTTTTTTTTTTTGGGAACCTGGATACTTTTTTAGGATTATTTGATTAATAAAGTTAAAAAGAACAGCATTTATATGGTTTGTTAGGATAGGACAATATTTGGTCGAGATACAACTAATTGAAAATCTGAGGGTGCAAAAAAATCAAAATACTGAGAAAATCTCCTTTAAAGTTGTCCAAATGAAATTCTTAGCAATGCATATTACTACTCAAAAATGAAGTTTTGATATATTTACGGTAGGAAATTTACAAAATATCTTCATGGAACATGATCTTTACTTAATATCCTAATGATTTTTGGCATAAAAGAAAAATATATAATTTTGACCCATACAATGTATTGTTGGCTATTGCTACAAATATCCCCCAGCGACTTAACACTGCTTTTGTGCTCCAGGGTCACATATATATATAATAAATTTGACTTTAATCATTAGAATATTATAAGTAAATAAATATGAATAAATAACTATTTGTACTTCTGGTTAGATCTGCTTAAAATACAGATTCTGCTTCTTTATTTGAATCTAATCTGTTATTAATATTAAATATTATATATTTAATATAATGTATTATATTATACATCAAATTTAATAATATATTATATATTAAAAACGAAACAAACAAAATTGTATTAATGTATGATTTATTGTATTAATACAATCTCTCGTTAAAAAACAATATAAAACACAGAAAAGTTCTGATTTGTTTGTTACATCATCTTAATAATTACAATACATTTGATCAGGTACATCTGTGAAACTGCTGTCATATATCAAACAAAACCGGATTGCTTTTAGTATTTAACTGTTTTACATTGTTGAACCTTTCTAGTCAAACAAAACATTATCATGGACACTAATGTTTATCATTTAAACCCAATTGTTCTATTACTGTTCAAACATGACTTGTATAAATGGTACAAAAGCACTAGCAAGGTATGTACAAACAAATGTTGTGAACAAAGATCTATTTCATTTCGACATCAGACGTCGGCACTGGCTTTCGTTCCGCTTTCTTGCTTTTCCTATGAATGAAAAGAAACCTTTTAGATACTTTCTCAAAAAGATTAAGATTAAACAGGGTAAAATGACTGTAAATGTACTCTAAAAAATGCTGGGTTAAATACAACCCAGTGCTGGGTAAAATAGGGACAAACCCAGCAATTGGGCTGTTTTGACCCAGCGGTTGGGTTAAATGTTTAACCCAACCTTCTGGGTAGTAACCCAACCGCTGGGTCAAAACAACCCAGTTGCTGGGTTTGTCCCTATTTTACCCAGCACTGGGTTGTATTTAACCCAGCATTTTTTAGAGTGTGGGCATTTTGCTCTCAGCACTTCTTCACATCACGTGATACTTACTTTTGGAGCACAAACACCACGATTGCAGAAATGACAGCACCAGCGAACACAATCCCACCCAAAACACCCACAATCAGCCCTGAGAGAGGAAATATACATGATCAAAACACACTCTGAAAAATGCTGGGTTAAATACAACCCAGTGCTGGGTGAAATATGGATACACCCAGCAATTGGCTTGTTTTGACCCAGCGGTTGGGTTAAATGTTTAACCCAACCTTCTGGGTAGTAACCCAACCGCTGGGTCAAAACAACCCAATTGCTGGGGGTATCCATATTTCACCCAGCACTGGGTTGTATTTAACCCAGCATTTTTTAGAGTGCATGTTTATGGACTCTTGAAAAAATACTTTTTTAATGCACTGATGCAATGAATGATGAAACGTGCAATTATTAAAGCATCAGCAGAACTTTTATGCCAAACCACAACAGTGGCAACAATTAAAATATAAAAAATATTTTAAAATGTACCTGCATCAACAGTCTTCTCATCAGGGTTTGGCAGGTCTTCAGCTCCCAGCAGCCGTCCGGATCGTGCTGTGAAAAACCATTATACAGTCAGTGAGTTCAGGACAGTCAGAAGAACAGACTGACTGACCTCTAGTGGACAACAGATGAACACACACTCCATCACTGAAGCTGCTCAACGTGTTAGGAAATGATGAAAAACCCAAAAGAAATCATCTGATGTTTTCACCATTTAAAACAGCTGTTTTCTATGTGAATCTATGTTCAAATAAGTGTCACATGATCTTCAGAAATCATTCTAATATGCTGATTTGCTGCTCAAGAAACATTTCTGATTATTATCAGTGTTGAAAACAGTTGACGTTTGTGTGGAAACTGATACATTTGTGACCCTGGAGCACAAAAGCAGTGTTAAGTCGCTGGGATATATTTGTAGCAATAGCCAACAATACATTGTATGGGTCAAAATTATAGATTTTTCTTTTATGCCAAAAATCATTAGGATATTAAGTAAAGATCATGTTCCATGAAGATATTTTGTAAATTTCCTACCGTAAATATATCAAAACTTCATTTTTGATTAGTAATATGCATTGCTAAGGACTTCATTTGACTCAATATTTAGATTTTTTTGCACCCTCAGATTCCAGATTTTCAAATAGTTGTATCTCGGCCAAATATTGTCCTATCATAACAAACCATACATCAATGGAAAGCTTATTTATTCAGATGATGTATAAATCTCAATTTCGAAAAATTGACACATATGACTGGATTTGTGCTCCAGGGTCACATTTTATTTTTCAGGATTCTTTGATGAGTAGAAAGTTCAAAAGAACAGCATTTATTTGAAATAGAATCTTTTGTAACATTATAAATGTCTCTGCTATCACTTTTGATCAATTTAATGTCCTTGTGTCATAATGTGTCATTTAAAAAAAATAAAAATAAAAATCATTTGAAGTGGAGTATCCTAAAGCTCCTTATAGATAGCCTACTCTAAGTCATTATTTTCACATAGTTGACTCAAAAAGTCCCAATTTACTGCCTAATTTTTTTTTTATATAGCAGTAATGTTTAGGACATCCTCTTCTTCTCTGTGCATCTGTGTTTATTTAACATTTAAAATGAGGCTTTATCTCACGTCTAAAAAATGCTGGGTTGTTTCAATTTCAATTTCAATTTCAAATTTCAAATTTTTCAATAAAATTTTTAACCCAAAAAATTGGGTTAGTCCATATTTGACCCAAAGAAGGGTTGAAACAACCCAGCATTTTGAAGTAACTGGCATCAGTCGAAGTGGAAGAACTGGTCAAAGACGTGGGAACTTACAGAACAAGATCAGTTATTAACTCATAACTTATAACCTCCAATTGTTTGCCATCTTCAAAAAAAACGAAACAACCTATTTATATACCCGAAGTTTAAACAGCTGTAAAGACACTAACTAAAAAACTAATAAACTTCCAGTGAAACTGAGGGTTTGATTATTAACTCATCTGCACTCTCAGAAAAAAAGGTACAAAAACTGTCACTGGGGCGTTACATTTAGGTACTAATATAGCTTTTGTACCTTAGGATACCGCAACAGTGACAGCATTGTACCTTTTTTCCTGAGAGCGTGTGACTTGTCTAAACAGGTATGGCAAGCCGTTTTAACATTTAATCTATAATTCTTTCCATAAAACAGGACAGGTGCTGATGACGAAATGAGAGCTGAACTGACCGGCACACATATTGTGACAATCCTCTCGAGAATCAAAACGGTTGGCGTTTCCATTGCAGCCTCTGTACAAGAACATAAGGCACATCTTCTCTTCAGTGTCGTAATAATACTTCGGAATGGCAGCGAAGCAGGCGCCTTCATCTTTTGGCAGAGAGCAGACCTTATCTGACGGACACGAGGGAAAGAGCATGAAAAATTAAACCTCACTTCACTCGTGTCAAATCATCAAATACTTGTTGATTGTTTTACCGTCATCCGGGTAGATCTCGTGAGCTTTGGGCGAGCATGCTTTCACACAGTCTCTATCGCTGCTGAAGCGGTTGCTGCTGCCGCCTTCGCCTCTATAGAAGAACGGGACGCAGCCCTGCGACCGCGGATCATAGAAATACTTCAACAGCTTTTCCTTCCCTTTGCCTTCATCCCTGGGGTCTGTGCACCGGGGGCCTGACAAAAGACAGAAACAACTCATGATTATCTCCAGCGTTTGGACACATCGCAATGTTTTTAGTTTTTAGAAGCCTCTACTTAAATGCATTATTATTTTAATAATCATTTAAATATGTAAATATTTGCCCTGTGTTCGACAGTAAAGTTGTTTTTAGTTTTTTTA
>NW_015630332.1:72420-89335 GCF_001515625.1 Sinocyclocheilus rhinocerous | reverse complement strand
ACAAATTATTGATTTAATAATTTAAATATAGAAATATTTCTGTATTTGACAAAGCTGATTATAGTTTTTAAAACAAAGTATTTTAATAATAATTTAAATGTTTAAATATTTGCTCTGTATTTGACAATAAAGTAATTTATTTAATTATGTTAATAATTTAAATATTAAAATATTTGTTCTGCATTTGACAATAAAGTTGATTTTCTTTTTTAAAATAAAATTGTATTATTTTTTAATAATCATTTAAATATGTAAATATTTGCCCTGTGTTCGACAGTAAAGTTGTTTTTAGTTTTTTTAAAACAAATTATTATTATTTTAATAATAATTAAAATATTTTTTCTGTTTTTGACAATAAAGTTGATTTTATTTTTTTAAACACATTTGTATTATTTTAATAATAATTTAAATGTTTAAATATTTGCTCTGTATTTGACAATGAAGTAGTTTATTTAATTATGTTAATAATTTAAACATTAAAATATTTGTTCTGTATTTGACAATAAATATTGATTTTATTTTTTAAAAGACATTTTTATTATTTAAATATTAATATATAAATATAATTATTTAAATTAATTATAATTTAAATGTTTAAATATTTGTTCTGTATTTGACAAAGTAGATTTTTAAAAAACTATTATTTTAATAATTAAAAAATTAAAATATTTGTTCTGTATTTGACAATAAAGTTTATTTTATTTTTTTAAATATGATATTATAATAATAAATATTAATATAATAGTAATAACGTAAATACTTAAATATTTGTTCTGTATTTGACAGTTTTTTACAAATGATTAATTTAACAATAATTTAGATATTGAAATATTTGTTCTGTATTTGACAATAAAGTTGATTTTATTTTTTTAAATATTATATTATAATAATAAATAAATATTAATATAATAGTAATAATGTAAATACTTAAATATTTTTTCTGTATTTGACGTTTTTTAACAAATTATTAATTTAACAATAATTTAAATATTGAAATATTTGTTCTGTATTTTACAATAAAGTTGATTTTATTTTGTAAAAAAGTATAATTGTAATATTAAAATATTGAAATATTTGTTCTGTATTTTACAATAAAGTTGATTTTATTTATTTATTAAAACAAAACTATTATTTTAATAATTAAAGTATTTAAATATTGAAAACAATAATAAAAAAAATTAAAAAGTAATATTAAAAGGATGCAAACAGCTCAACCAGATCCATTTTCAGCACATTAGGCATAAGATTTCAAATAAATGTGTGCATATTGTAAATGAATTGAATGAACTTGGTTTCACTTCCCTGATGGCCTTTCGGGAAATTCACATATCATCCTCGAATTGTGAAACGTGTGGCTTTGACAAGTGTTTATAGGTTGTCACAGAACAGTAAGGCTATTAAAATAAAATTATTTGAAAATTGATCAAATGCATTACTTTACAGTAAACTGTAGTTCTCGAACTGTTTCTCTATGCCATAATTAAGAAAGAATGCGTGTCCAAACTTCTGAATTGCAGTGCATTAATTGCAAAAGGCAACAGGGATGTCTATTAGAATTATTATCAATATTATCAACCCTTTTAATATAGAATAGACACTTCCTGTAAAGAAAGCATGTGTAATAACTGACCCACGGATGAAGCAGAAGCGCCGCCGAACCCCAGAAGCAGCAGAGCGCAGAGTGTCCAGCTCCTCATGGTGGGAGCTTCAGACTGGACTGGGTTTCTGTCGAGTCCTTTAGACCCTCTTATCAGCTCCGTTTTTATGATCAGGGTGTGTTTCTCTCACACTGAGGCCAGTTTCTGTCATAAAACCTTAACTAATACTCTCCCAGAAACCTGTCCACGAGAGCACATTAAACTGAGACATGATTCCTGTGGGTCCGAGGGATGCGGCAGTAGGTGACATTTGTGATTCAATAAACATATTTCATTTGAAAACATCTGATATTTTATTGAAATAAACGGCAAGCAAGTTTTCATTTGCCCTTTGTTTCTCCTGCAGACCTAATAAACTCCGAGACGCACAGAAAGAAAGAGATAAAGTGCAATGGACAGCTCAATGCAGGACAAACGACAACACATTACCTCTGATAAATACTGAATTCATATTTGAATAATAATTAAAATATTAATGTTCACAGCACAAATGACAAAACATTAATTCTGATAAATATATGAAATTATTATTTTAATAATAAATACATTTTAAATAAATATTGCATTAAAATGTGTATTGATTCTAATAAATATAAGTATTTTAATCATTTAAATATGAATGTTCACAGGCAAAATGACATTAATTCTAATAAATCATTATTTCAATAATAATTTAAATATTGTATTAATTCTGATAAATATAAAACTATTATTCTAATTATTTAAATATTGAATTCAAAATTGTATTGATGCTAATAAATATTAAATTATTTGAAATATTGTTTTATTAATAATGATTTAAGTATTTAAATCTATTTAATTAAAATATGTATTACTTCCGATAACAAATTAGTGTTTTAATATTAATTTAAATATTTAATTAAAATTTGAATGAATTCTGATCAATATTAAATTATTTTAATATTAACTCAGACATAAATAATGAATTAAAATTTTTAATAATTCTGATAATTATTACATTATTGTTTTTATAATTAAAATATTTAACTATTGCATTAACATTTTTATTAATTCTGATAATCATTTTTAACCATAATTTAAATATTGCATAGAATTTTACACAATACTGTTTTAAAATACTGTAAAATACTGTTTTAGTGATTTTTCCAAACTTTTTTAATTGATTGAAAAAGTTGTTTTTAGTAACTATAACTGATATTGTCAAAATATCATGATGTTTGTGTCACCGTCACAGTGAAATGAGTCAAAAGGTCATGGTTTATTATTCATAATATTTCTTAATAGTATGTAGGCATACAAATAATGTGTGACCACAGAAATCATATTTAGAGAAATGATTAAGTGGTGTGAAACAGCAGCTTCTCTAATATGTCCTAATAAAGAGTACTGCTTTATAGTGTAAAAAAAAAAAATTATTAAATAATAAAATCAAATTAATCAAAACATTTTAATGGGGCACCTCATAAATATTTCCTGGTCTTATTAGCTGGGTGCTCTAAGTACATTAAACACAGGTGTAATTCATTATTATCCTCTATATTAACAGTTGTATTACTTTAAATAGCACTTAGTCTCATCTTAATATTGTGTCTTAATTCAAACGCTTTGTTTAGTCAGGTATATTTGTAGTATAGTTGAGATATGAGCAATCATAATCTCTGCACAATATTCCCTCATTAGTCACAATGGTGTTGACAAACTGAAGGAATAGGTTCAGCGTGTGTTTAGCAACTGAAAGCTCAACAGATCCGCGCTGTGGAAAAACACTCTCGAAGGACGATCTGGGAGTTTTAATGAGACACAGAGGAATAGAAAGCAAACAACAGAACCAGTAAACATCTGCTGTTCTTCAAAAAGAAGAATGAGAGAATATGCATAGATTCATCTATCAACCAGAGCAGATTCATATAAATAGATTCTTACAAAAGCAGCTGTACAAAAAAATAAACAAGTAGCAAAAGCATTTTGAAAACTTGCTGAACATTCACTCCCCCTCAGGCCATCCGAGATTAGGAGGAGTTTGTTTCTTCATCAGATTTAGAGAAATCTATATAATAACTCTTCCTCCAGTGAAAAAGTGGTCTGAATCAGGAGAGAGATCTGCACTGATCAAGCAGCGTTTACAAGCCAAAACAGCTCTAAACAAATATGTGACCCTGGAGCACAAAAGCAGTCTTAAAGGGATAGTTCACCCAAAAATGAAAATGTGATGTTTATCTGCTTACCCCCGGGGCATCCAAGATGTAGGTGACTTTCCTAACAAACCATACATCAATGGAAAGCTATTTATTCGGCTTTCAGATGATGTATAAATCGACCCTTATGACTGGTTTTGTGCTCCAGGGTCACATATGTGGGAGGAACTGGAGACTTTTTCACTGTAGGAAGTGTTATTTTTATGGATTATGGACTTGTATTTTAGCTGGAAGTGAGCTGTGGATTGCTTGTGGATTATTGTGATGTTTTTATCAGCTGTTTGGACTCTCATTCTGACGGCACCCATTCACTGCAGAGCATCCATTGCTGAGACACTGATGCAATGCTACATTTCTCCAAATCTGATGAAGAAAAACTCATCCTAATCTTGGATGGCCTGAGCACATTTTCAGCAAATGTTCATTTTTTGGTGAACTATTCCTTTAAATACACTACCAGTCAAAAGTTTGGACACATCTGCTCACTGCCACATTATTTAAGAATAATAGTAAAGTAACTTTTGAGTAGTCGTGTGGGTTGTTGACCTGAAAAGACATGTTTAAAGCTCTTGCACACGATTGCATAAGAATGTTCTGGCTCTTTTCTGCAGGTAAAGCGTTGGTTTCAGCAGTCCTTCTCCGCGTGATTCTCAGCCTTTAAAGTTCTGGAAGACCTCAGCCACCTCCAGCCAGCTCCGGAAACTCGCCAGACCCTGCTCCCGGATCTGCTTTCGGCCTTTGTCTGTGATCACCTGACCGCTCTCCTTCACGATGACCAGCTTCGGCACGGCTGTGATGTTGTATCTCTTCTTCAGTTCGCTGGAAAACAGCAGAAAACACGTCAACATCACAAACACATGAACCTCAGGCCACGCAACCCACAACAGAGTTATGCTTTGTAGCTAGTTTACATATTTCATACAATATAAATATTACACTATATAGCAATAAATTGCAATTTTTATATAATATATTATATTAGCAAACATACACTCAAAATCAATATTTAAGGTTTCCATGCTGTTTTTCCAAAAATAAATATTTTATATTTATATTGGTAAATATATATATATATATAAATTGCAATTTATATATATATATATATATAATTTATGTATATTTTACATTTAAAATGTATAATGCAATAAAAATGTAAATACAGTACAAAAAAAGCTAAATACAAAAAAGGCAATCAAAGGAATCATAATTTTGACCGAACAGTCATACTGCAAATACATAATGCAAATGCAAAAATAATAAAACCATGTTTTCCATGCTATTTTTCAAAACAGAATAACAATATAATATTTTTTATTAATACTGATTGATTTTACAATGAAGTAATAATAACCATTTTTATATATTATATCTCTATAGACGGATAGATTGAGCAACAAATACTATGTAGACTTTCAATTAAATATGAAATCATAAAAGCTGCATGCAAAATAATTATTGAAGATTTAGCAAACATTTAGATGGAGTTTAACACCTTTTGCTCAATGAATTTCAATAACTAGGTCAGATTAAATTGTATAAATAATTACAAAATAATTTTACAGAGAAACGCATAACATATTTTAGACTTGAGCATAATTAGAGCTATATATTTTATATGCAATAGAAATTTCCAGGCTTGAAAATCACATTTTTTTAATTCCCTGATTAGTGCAATAAAATGGCACACGCGTGCAGTGAAACTACAGACTGTCTATTTATAACATAATCCTCCAGGTGTGTGTGTGTGTGTGCATTAAACCTCTTATCAGGGACAGACTGAAAGCTGTAATGAAAGGTTACTGTGGCAGATGCACAATAACTCATGCATGCATCCAAACGCAATGCAACTCACTGCTTGTAGGGATCCGTCCAGGGCAGCGCCAGCCAGTCCCCGTGCATGTCATGATAATACTCCACCATGTCTTCTGCGGATTTATCCGAGGACATGAAGACGATCTCAAACTGTGCAGGAGGCTCGCTCTCCTCCACCAGCTCGGTGTAGAAATCACACAGCAGCGGGGTGAAGTCTCGACACGGAGGACACCATCCAGCCGAGAAATACAGACCGACCACTTTATTCCGGAGAGCTTGCTCTGGATCCACCAGATCTCCTTCTTTATTCACCAGAGTCCGGCCTGAAAACACCTCGACCATCGCTGGAGATCTCACCTGTGCGCTCAGGAGTGTCTGTGCACCTGGATAAAGTGCCTAACTTACTGTGAAAGTCTTGAAAAGTGTGGGGAAACACCTCTGCTTCGCACTCTGGCGGCTCTTCTGACAGCTTTGCTCGCGGAGACGCGTGTTTACAAATCGCTTCCGGCTGTGGCGAGTTCTGCTCATGAATATTAATGACGCACCGTGACGTTCGACTACTGATTTGCTGAAAGCTGCGTTGGAAAGCAGACGCTGGTCACAGATGGTTTAACTCATGAATATAAATTAGGTAAGCAGTAGACGCTCAGGGAAGGTTGCCGAGCAACGAGAAGCTACGTAATTAATATTCATTAGATAAGGGTACGCCGTAGCCAGAGCCGTTGTACAATTCGTAATCAATCTCATTACTGAAAAAGTTCAATTTTAATGATTAAGTTCTAATTACCCTAATATAAATTAAGGTAAACAGAAATTAAGCAGCCCTTAGAAACTGAAGTGAACGAATTCAACGATAATTAACGATAATCTCAGGTAATGTTAATTATAAACATTATCCATTAGCTCGAGTCCAAACTCAAATATTCATATAATAATAATTTTTAAAAAAATATTCACGCTTTATATATATATATATATATATATATATATATATATATATATATATATATATATATATATATATATATATATATATATATATATATATATATATATATATATATATATATATATATATATATATATATATATATATATATATATATATATATATATATATATATATATATATATATATATATATATATATATATATAAACGTGAATATTTTTTCTGATATTAATACATTTTAATATTCTAAAAAAATTAATATAATTTCTCAAAAATAAATATTCACGCTTACATATATAATTTTTTCGGACATTACTAATTTTTTTCTACAATTTTCCAAATTTTTTTTTTTAAATGACATGGCATAAGGAGGCAGTCCTTCGGATAAAGATTCAGACACATTCACATTAACTTTTTTTTAATCTTATAAGGATAGACTTACATAATAATTATAAAAATTACTTAATGAATTAAGTAACAGGTTTTAAAATGTGTTTATACTTAAATGAAAACAAAATGAACTATCTACATGTAAAAAACAAAAAAAACAGATTCGGTCCAATAGAAGCCATTTACCTAAACGTGAAAGAACATGAAATTTGAGCTATACATGTATCTGCAACAATCATCAAATTGCACTGCATTTTTGTCATCTTTTCTCTTTTTTTATACAAAGTAAAGAGCAACAGCATCTTAAAGGGACCATACGTTCAATTCTCTCCACGCAGTTTGCTCTAATTCTATATCTACACGCTTGAATTAGATATGTGATATTCAATACACGCACACATTAGCCCGCTTTACATAAAGATTTGTATGTGATTCGTCCCGATTTCGTAGCGTAAGGCCTGTTTCTTCATTAAATATGGCACTCTTCATAGAAACATAGTAAGTTTGTCCTGTAGCAGAACTGTGTCAAAAGGATATGATCCCTCAAATGCTGTTTTTAACACTGGTTTCTTGCCTTGGATTGGCACGCCACACAACACCAGTGCGTTTGTTCTTACAGAGCACAGCAGAAAAGAAAATACTTAGTTTAACTTTTGTGTTTACTTAGAAATGGATTCAAAAACCAGAACAGAAACGCCACGATTAGCAACACAATAAACAAACTTTCATTTAGGGAACGAATAGCCGAAATCAAAAGACAGGTACACATGCATCACACTAACGTACGGTAACAACTCTACTCGTATCATGCAAAAAGAACGGTCTAGTTTTCGTCGGTTTTTAATCTTTTTGAAATTTCCCACGTCGACCCGACATCAAAACACAGTACAATACTACAGTAGGTACATGTAAAAGGCCAATCCCATGAGTATGTCTTTCTGAGGGGATCCGTTTGCATATCGACACGTCCGCTGTCCATTCGATAAGACATGACTCAAGCGACGCCTCGCAAGAGTCACCTAGCTCTCGTTTGGAAAGTAGATCAACGGTCCCGGGACGAAGCTTGACCTCTGCGATCGGGCCGCTGCTTTATTTGGTAGGCAGAGCAGGTCGCCTGCATTAAGGTTTCAAGGGCAAAACATGGAGAATCACGAATATCTTGAAACTTCTGAAAAGCATCAGGAAATATCCAGGTCACATTTCACCCCAAAAATCACGATTAGAAAAATAAATGTACAAATGTATATGTATATATTGCATAAAGACTATATGGAATATATAGACATGTTTATGTTTTCATTCATATATATGTTAATTGTCAGGAAAAGGTAAAAAAAGTTTAAAAAAAAAAAAAAAAAAAAAAAAAAAGGCTACAAATATTATAGATTACAAAAATATTTACATTTTTCATGACAATTAACATATATGAAAATGTCAGATGGGCTAAAACATTTATATGCATTATATATTCCATATTTATTAAATAATACATAATATATATTATATATATATATTAATGAAATACAAAACATATACAACATCATTTATGAAAATGCCAAAATGGCTAAATATTGTGTGTAATATTGTATGGTAATTGTCATTTAAAAGTAAAAAAAAAAATGTAAATATATAATTTAAAATATTTTAACTTTACATTTTCATAACAATTAACAATGCAAATGTCAAAACATCTAATTGTCATGAAAATGTAATATATATATATATATACACATACACACACATATGTTTATATATATATATGTAAATATAACTTTTATTTATGACAATTACCACATAATATTAGACATTTTTTGCCATTTATGAATCAATTAACATGTTTAACCCCCATATTCTCATCACTGCAATATCCAAAAAAAAACAACAAAAAAAAGTTTAAAGTATGAATACATCATAGAAAGATTTAGATTAATGCTGTGTAAATCAGTGTGCCTGGACAGGATTATTACAGTATTACATGTTGCATTACACTAATGTATTACAGTAAAGGTGTTTTTGCATTAGGTAATGAGAATTTGAATGAATGTGCTTAAATGTCATGAAAATAAATGCAATTTTTTTTGCAAAATATAATGTCTCAAATAAAATAATTTTGGAGTGAAATCTGACCTGTGCATTTCTTCATGGCACTCTTCTAGTGTTGTGCATCGAATGCAGTCGACAGCGGCTTCGGAACAAGAGAAACTCTTCATGTAAGCGTGAAAACAGGAACACTGTAACTGAAAGCAGCACAAAACGCTGAAATAATGCAAAACACATGTAGCTGCGACCGTAACATTCCTCGGAGGGGGCCTTAGTGTCATTTCACACGAGTCTAATGGGAACACTCAAACCTTCAGACAAAACACACACGTAAAAAAAACATACTGAAGTCAATATCGAGGCACAGACGTTTATGCTCGCAGAGAGGCAAAGCGTCAGAGAAATCTCTCCAAGGCTGATGAAAGAAAAACAACGGTAATGTCACGGGGTGCAAAGAAATTCCTGAATACTTCCTTCGTTATTGCATCAGCATTTTCTAACCGGTACGGGATTAAACACTTTGTGCAATTAGTTTTGTGTAACATCTCTAAATACTTCGGGGGAATTGGGTAACCGTATGATTTTTAGTGCTAAAGAGCCAAAATCATGTGCTAAGACACAATAAACCCATTAATCTACACCATAACAACAATAACCCAAGATGTTCACACTCTGCAATATCATACAATTAGTGGGCATTTTGTATATGTTATGAAGCCCATTAAGTAAATTAAGTGAAATGAACGTTATATCAACATTAGACAAACGTTAAATCAATGTTCCAAATATGAAATGCAAAGTTTTTTTTGTTTTGTTTCAAAGATGTAGCAATTAATTGAAAACAAACGGGAGCAAAACAAGTCTCTAATTTAGTGCTTAAGATAATAAAAGCTGCATTAGCGTTTACTTGTGGTGATGACATATATATATATATATATATAAAATAAAAAGTAGAAAACAAAATACATAAAAACAAGACGGTGGGGTTTCACGCCACAAATGCCTACATTTGATTGACAGCGGAGCTCGTGCGTGCAATTCCGGCGAGAACCAGAAGACGGAGGGATAAAACATGAAACATCTGGCAACCGACTCAAAGACATCAAGAACAGAACGATGTCTTATTTACAGACATTTTCTCCCGCCCTCCACCTCCTGGCACTTTTACGAGGTTTAGGACGTCCCGAACGCTCCCCATCCTTCACGGACCGCCGCGTTTCCTTTTCACCGTTTCCCCAGGATCGGCGCAAACCGCTAGCTTGAATTTCAACCCAAGACGGAGCTGTAACAGTCCAACAGATGAACACTTTAACGTCCCAGAACAGCCAGACGGGATTTTCCCGATGAACGTCTTTTTCAACAACCAACAGGAATGGGAAATGCTCGAGACGAACCTCTGAAATGTGAAGCTACGTGTATGTCGGGGGTGGGGTTTTGATATCCGTTCATCCTACAGCGATAAGAGACACTAGCGGTAATCCACCGAAATATCCAGCGTTCCATTTCCAAAAGATGTTACGAGAAATGTTCAGAGAGAACTTTTGGCAAAAAAAAACGTTTGTGTGGATCACATGGTTTACGTGAAACTCCTCCCCCTCTCCTCGTCCCGTGTCGCCGCTTTACGAGGTTTTCACCAGGTCATAGACGTAAATGTGAAAGTCGTCATCAAACTTGATGAAGTAGACGGAGGGCTTGGCCTCCACCTGATGGATAACCATGCCAGTTCGTTTAGAGCCGTCCTCTTTGGCGTATTCCACCTGCTTCCCCACGAGGCTGTCCACTACCTCTCCGGGCTCACGCTCCGCCGGGGGCGAGTCGTCTGAAACACACAGGAACCATTATTAGTAAAAATAGCAATGACTCTTTGAATGATAAAAACGACTCGAATATGGTGCATTATTACACATCCCAAAAAACACAGAAAATTGTGTAATAAAATGTAATCGCATTTTCATTTCAGAAAAAGAAATCTACCAAAAACTTTGTCAATTAGTAATTTCAGTTTTCCAATTTTTTTTATTTATTTTTTTACATTGATTTTGTGAATTCTGTTAAATGTTATGGAAGTTTGTTTCTGGCAAGGGATGGTAATTGACTTTTAATCCCACAATTCGAACTGTATTTTCTTGCAATTCTGAAAAAAGTTAAAAGTTATAAATATAAACTTTTAAAATGTTTATTCCGTGGTGAAAAACAAAACAAAACAACAGAACTTGAGAAAATATAGTTACTATCTCGCAATTCTGAGTTTCTCTCGAAATAAAGTATATCTATTATATATACAGTGGGTACGGAAAGTAAGATACTTTTTTTAAGAAGTGCTGTCAAACAATTAATCACGGTTAATCGCATTCAAAAAAAAAATGTTTATACAAAATAAAAGTTTTTGTTTATATAATATATGCGTGTGTACTGTGTATATGTATTATGTATATATAAAATACACACACATGCATGTATATATTTAAGAAAATTATCCCTAATATATATATATATATATATATATATATATATACACACATTTTTATTTTTTTGTAGTAATATTGTACAAAAAGAATTAATTATTTTCATTATTATATTATAAAGTACACAATTTTATTTAAATATTATTACTATAAATTACACACACACACACACAGTACAGTATTACTACAAAAATGTGTGCACATAAAGGTTTGGGGTTGGTAAGATTTTTTTGATGAGACGTTTTTGAATGTCTCTTCTGCTCACCAAGTCTATATTTATTTGATCAAAAATAAAAACACAATATTACAGTAAAAACTGTAAAATTGTGAAATATTAAAATTTTAAATAACTGTTTTCTATGTGAATATCTGTTAAAATGTAGTTTATTTCTGTGATGCGCAGCTGTATTTTCAGCATCATTACTCCAGTCTTCAGTGCCACATGATCTTCAGAAATCATTCTAATATGCTGATTTGCTGCTCAAGAAACATTTCTGATTATTATCAATGTTGAAAACAGTTGTGCAGCCCAATATTTTTGTGGAAACGGTGATACATTTTATTTTTCACGATTCACTGATAAATAGAAAGTTCAAAAGAGCAAAATTTATTTGAAATAGAAATCTCCTGTAACATTATAAATGTCTTTACGGTCACTTTTGATTAATATAATGCGTCCTTGCTGAACAAGACCAATATTGGTCTTGAGATTTTCAACTAGTCAAAGGTAAAGAGCAGTGAGCATTCGAACACACAGATTGAACACGATCACGGAAGACACTCACTAGAGTCTGGCATGATCCTCAGATCTCCGTCTTTATAGTCATCGAGCAGCTGATACATGTAGAGCACCGGGTCTTTCTCGTACGTGATGTAGAACCACGTGTTCATGATGGGCGCCCGGGCCAGAACCATTCCCCTCCACTCGTTCTTAGTGCCGTCCTCCGTCTCGAACATGTGCTCCACGGCTTTGCCGATCATGGTGTCGGCCAGGTGAGCGTCGCTGATGCGCGTCGAGGCTGAAAGACACGCGGGAAAACACGAGTGTGAGTGGCAGGACCGGAAACATCATTCACGGCAGCAAATCTGGGACCAATAATAGTTAGGGAGCTCATTTTTAGTCCATCTCCTATCCTGAAAAGTCTGTCTTTTCGAGACGGACCTTCCAGAATTTACTGCCAGATTTCTGAAGATAAATTCTTGAAAGAGGACGTGCTGCTGGTGCTTCAAGAGTCACTCTATAAAAGCCTATAAAAATCAGTCTTCATGTATTTCACAACACTTCAGCATGCTATTCTTATTAAGCAGGGGTCATTTTTTAGGATTCTTTACCTAACCATTTTTTAGGATTCTTTACCTAAGTCTCTGAGAACCAGACACCTTGCACTTCTGGAGACTCCAGGTAGGTTGCCGTTCTGGAAAATGGTGGAACTGGAGACTAAAGGGTTCCTGATGGTTTCACATCTAATTCCTCACCTTAATTCTTTTGCAGTTAATGTGTCTTTTCTTCTCCAGCAGTTTTTTTCTGACCCAGTGAGCATTTTTACTCTTCAATGGTCATGCCTTAACGTTGCAATTTCTAGTATTGCATCCATTTAATAATTTTTGACTTTTCAGTCCGAGTTAAATCTCTTTTTTGGCTCATTTTATCTGTAAAAGAAAACCTGCCTAATAATTATGCACATCTGTGCATAAGGCATTTTTCACTTCCATACTTCATAGACAATTATATATCACTTATAAATGTTTAAAGACAAAATGAATAGTAGTTATTAAGATTGATGTGGTTTGGAATTGGTAAAATGTGCTTGTAAATAAAATATGATCAGAATATCAACTTGCGTAATAATTATGCACGCACTGTATTTGAGCAACATGAGTTAAAACCTGGAAGAGTCAGATTTTCATGATATGTCACCTTTAAAATAATATAATTTCATAATTGAATAAAATGCCTTTTCTGTCACTAATAATGCAGCCCAATTGAACTGGTTTGCACTCTTCTTTCTATGTGTGCGGTCATGAACGTGTCAGTGAAATGAAGTAAAGCAGGTACCGAGTCTGTCTGGCAGGACCTCGAGTCCCTGCACCCGCTCGTCTTTATGCAGCTCCAGGCCGTAGACGCAGTCGAAGCCGTCGTATTTGATCAGGTAGAGCGAGGGGTTGACGGGCACCTGGTCTAAAACGGTGCCTTTCCACTGCGACGCCGCGCCGCTGCCCTCCTTCCAGATGTGCTGGATACGACAGCCCACGATGTTCCTCCGCGGCTGAGCCACTGCTTTGGTGGGGCCTACGCTGCTTTTGTGTTTCCTGTCAGATGATCACAGATCAGCATTAACACCGCTCTGAAATGATAACATTTATATTTCCCGGATGATGAATTCTGAATCAGTTTCAAGGTGAAGTGTGTCATTTCAACAACATCAAAAACACTTGATCCAAATGGCATTCGGATCTCGTCCTAAACACAGAGAAAGTATTTTAACATTTAAAAATATAAAGAAATGCACACTTAAGCTTTAATCCTTAATACATTTTATGCTTCACCTAATATTTAACATTATAAATTAATATTTATAATGATTATTAAATTAATAAATTATGTATTTATTATGATCAATATGAGCTAAACGTTTTTAAAAAATATTAAAATTATAAAATGGTATATAATAATTAAATACATATTTAAAGATTCAGCCCTCAAACAAGCAAATAAAAAATGTTTCACCTAATAATTATTTATTATTTCAATCATTATGAACTAAACATTAAAACTATTGATATAATATATTATAATGTAATAATAAAATTCAAGTGTTCAATCCTAATACACAATTAAATACAAAAATATACTTCAACTAATATTTAACTATAATATTGATAGAAATTTATTAAATTCAGAAATGTTATTTATTTTGATCAATAAGCACTAAACATTTAAAAAATTTAAATATAATGTAATAATTAATATTTATACATTCAGCCTTAAAACACAAGCAACTACAAAATGCTTTACCTAATATTTCCCTCTGAAAGTGATTATTAAATACATAAATATTTATTATGATCAATATGAATTAAATGTTTAAAATATTAATATAATATAATGTAATTTATCATATTCAAGTGTTCAATCCTACTACACAAATACAAAAATATACTTCACCTGATATTTAACTCTGATAATGATAAAAAAAAATGTATTCTATTTTTTAATTAAAAATATGAACTAAACATTTTTAAAAATGTCAATATAAAAATTTAATAGAATTCATATTTATATATTCAGCCTCAAATCAATCAATTAAAATATTATGCAATCAATTAAAAATTATGCTTTTCCTAATATTTAGCTCTGATAATGATAAGTATTAAATACATAAATATGTATTACAATCAATATGAACTAAACAATAAAATATTCATACAATTTGTAAAATATTTACATAATGTAATATAATAATAAATAAATTCATATCCACACATTCAGCCCTAAAATACAAGCCAAAAAATGTTTACAAAATATTTAACTCCACAAATTATAATTATTAAATACATAAATGTTGTATTTATGATCAATGGGTTTAGCATTTTAAAAACATTAATATAATTCACACATTCAGCACTAAAAGAAAAGGAAAAATAATCATTACATTCATAAATGCTATAAACATTTTAAAAATATTTATATAATATGTAAAACAATAACTAGGATTTGCCCATTCAGCCCTAAAACACAAGCGAATACAAACTTACTTCTGAGAGTTCTTTTTCTTCATCATATTTGCAGAGACACCAGCATGCCCTTCAATCACACAGACAGCAAACACGGTTAATATTAAAGAGACGATGATCTCCAGAAGGCTCATCAGAAATCAAAGCGCCACTCTGACCTGCATCAGCTCTGGATCTCTGGGCTGCGTTCTTCCCGAATGGGGTCTTCATTCATCTGTGTGTGGGGGAGCAGCCCGGCTGCCGCACTAGGGTCAAAACTCACTCTTTCTGATGAATGAAAGAGTATCGGGGGAGAGGGGATTCAACCTAAAGGGGGCAGTCCAAATAAAACCAAAAATGCTGGCATGTAACGTGCTCGCCCGATGCCCGTCTGACGGGTCGGCCTCTCAGGGCCCGCGCGAATGAGTCCTGATCCAGACCTCCTTCAGAAGGGCTCCAGCAACCTAAAAAATTCAAGAACATCGGCTTAGGATACACTCTGGGAATGCAAACGGACACATTTTAATTGAATGGGAGTGAAGAAGCTCCACCTTAATGAGCCAAATTACATGTGATTTACAGTTGACGCGAACAACTTCATGAAGCTTAAGTGAAATATTTCATTATAACCCTCTGACTATCATGAAAATATCAAGCTGAATCCTAAAACATAAAAAAAACATGGAAAATGGGGTCAAATCTCAAATGTGATTATGTTGACATTAAATGGATAGCTCATCCAAAAATTTTAATTGTGTCATCATTTACTCACCCTCAAGTTGTTCCAAACCTCTATGCATTTCTTTATGTTGAACACAGACATAAAAAAGAAGGTTGGTAACCAAACATTTGCCGGTAGCCATTGACTTCAACAGTATTTTTTTCCATACTATGGGAGTCATAGGGGACCAGCAACTGTTTGGTTACTAAAACCTCGTTCAGACTGTCAGCCCAAATCCGATTTTTGTGCAAATCCGATTGAAATCCAATCATATTTAGATAGAATGAACGGCAACGAACTACATTAAATCCGATTTTTGCAAATCCGTTTCGAGCTACATCCGTATGTGGTTTCAAATCACATTCCTGGAAATCCGATTCAGTCTGACCGCTCAGATCGGATTTAGTACGCCACGTAAAACGTCAGACGTTTTTGTAGAAAACAATGAATGTCTTTGCAGAAACATGCTGGTGTTGTCAAGCGGAAAAAGACAATATATTGCTAGTATACGCACCTCTTTGAGTTTTGAAACCAGCAGAGACGGCAGCACGGAATAAAGACGCTCATTCCAACTTTCTGCGTTTCTGCCGCTGCCTCATAAGACAAAATCCATAATAAGACAACATCTGTATTACTAATTGTATTGCTGTTATTGTTGTTGTTTAGCATTGGCATAACAACGCAACGGCATTGCCATAGAAACCATCGCACACTCCGTAAAACGAAATGTTTTTGTTTACATAATATATGTGTGTGTACTGTGTATATTTACTATGTATTTATAAATACACACACATACAGTATGTATTTTGAAAATATTTACATGTTTTTACATGTATATAATTACATTCATATAATTTATATTATATATAAATATATTTAATACATAAACAATATATTTTTCTTAAATATATACATGCATGTGTGTGCATTTATATATACATAATAAATATACACAGTACACACACATATATTATGTAAACAAAA
>NW_015630332.1:67767-69903 GCF_001515625.1 Sinocyclocheilus rhinocerous | reverse complement strand
TCTCTGAGGGACGGTAAACTTTAGCCGCATTCATCGTGAAACTTGCTAACATGTAAAAGTTAATTTTGCTTCCGATGACCCCTTTAAATTCATTGCTATATTATCAACATGAGCATAATATAATGTAAAATAATTAAGATTCCCACATTCAGCCCTAAAGCACAATCAAAAGAAAACTTACTTATGAGAATTCTTTTTCTTCATCATATTTGCAGAGACACCAGCATGCCCTTTAATCACAGACACAGCAAACATGTTATTATTAAAAAGACATTTCAGACAATGATCTTCAGAAATCAAAGCGCCGCTCTAACCTGCATCAGCTCTGGATCTCTGGGCTGCGTTCTTCCCGAATGGGGTCTTCATTCATCTGTGTGTGGGGGAGCAGCCCGGCTGCCGCACTAGGGTCAAAACTCACTCTTTCTGATGAATGAAAGAGTATCGGGGGAGAGGGGATTCAACCTAAAGGGGGCAGTCCAAATAAAACCAAAAATGCTGGCATGTAACGTGCTCGCCCGATGCCCGTCTGACGGGTCGGCCTCTCAGGGCCCGCGCGAATGAGTCCTGATCCAGACCTCCTTCAGAAGGGCTCCAGCAACCTAAAAAATTCAAGAACATCGGCTTAGGATACACTCTGGGAATGCAAACGGACACATTTTAATTGAATGGGAGTGAAGAAGCTCCACCTTAATGAGCCAAATTACATGTGATTTACAGTTGACGCGAACAACTTCATGAAGCTTAAGTGAAATATTTCATTATAACCCTCTGACTATCATGAAAATATCAAGCTGAATCCTAAAACATAAAAAAAACATGGAAAATGGGGTCAAATCTCAAATGTGATTATGTTGACATTAAATGGATAGCTCATCCAAAAATTTTAATTGTGTCATCATTTACTCACCCTCAAGTTGTTCCAAACCTCTATGCATTTCTTTATGTTGAACACAGACATAAAAAAGAAGGTTGGTAACCAAACATTTGCCGGTAGCCATTGACTTCAACAGTATTTTTTTCCATACTATGGGAGTCATAGGGGACCAGCAAATGTTTGGTTACTAAAGCCTCGTTCAGACTGTCAGCCCAAATCCGATTTTTGTGCAAATCCGATTGAAATCCAATCATATTTAGATAGAATGAACGGCAACGAACTACATTAAATCCGATTTTTGCAAATCCGTTTCGAGCTACATCCGTATGTGGTTTCAAATCACATTCCTGGAAATCCGATTCAGTCTGACCGCTCAGATCGGATTTAGTACGCCACGTAAAACGTCAGACGTTTTTGTAGAAAACAATGAATGTCTTTGCAGAAACATGCTGGTGTTGTCAAGCGGAAAAAGACAATATATTGCTAGTATACGCACCTCTTTGAGTTTTGAAACCAGCAGAGACGGCAGCACGGAATAAAGACGCTCATTCCAACTTTCTGCGTTTCTGCCGCTGCCTCATAAGACAAAATCCATAATAAGACAACATCTGTATTACTAATTGTATTGCTGTTATTGTTGTTGTTTAGCATTGGCATAACAACGCAACGGCATTGCCATAGAAACCATCGCACACTCCGTAAAACGAAAGGGCGCTTATGGACACACAAATCAGATATGAACAGTTGCAATACACTGTGTGGACAGTCAGTTATTCAAATCAGATTCCATCCGGATATGCACAAACTCGGATTTGGGCTGACAGTCTGAACAAGGCTTAACGTTCTTCAAAACATCTTTATGTTCAAAAAAAAGAAAGAAACGTTTACATTGGAATAACTTGAAGGTGAGTAAATGACAGCAATTTTCATTTTTAGGTGAACTGTCCCTTTAAGGCATTTTTCATGCACTGGTCAATTTTGAGATAAAAACATCCCAAAACACACTTTCTCCACTTCAGCAGCACTTACATACACCAAAAGTTGAGTTTTATTCATATCTGAAGGTTTTTATAGAGTTGTTTGTTCATGTGACCCTAGACCACAAAACCAGTCATAAGGGGCAATTTTTCGAAATTGAGATTTATACATCGTCTGAAAGCTGAATAAATAAGCTTTCCATTGATGTATGGTTTGTTAGGATAGGACAATATTTGGCCGAGATACAACTATTTGAAAATCTGGAATCTGAGGGTGCAAAAAAA
>NW_015630332.1:49330-67513 GCF_001515625.1 Sinocyclocheilus rhinocerous | reverse complement strand
CTAAATATTCTTAAAATTAAAAGTTTGTTGTCATTTGGAAGTGTGTAGGCCTTCTTGCATTATTATGCTGTTACATTATGATTATATATTCAGTGGCATAAAATGGTCTTTAAAATGACAATAATATCGCTTATCGCAATTATTTCTGGGGCAATATATCGCACAACAAAAAGTTGTTATCGTGACAGGCCTAGCTCCAGGGTCACATATATCATTCACACTGATTTATACAACATTTTATTCCTAAACACATTGTGAAATTGTATACGTATCTGGCTGTTTACAGTATTTTCTGATTTATGGAGTGATGAAAAGAGAAATCTAAAATCCCCTCCGTAAAAACTCTAATGAGTCAACAAAATCAAACAAGAATTTTGAACCTAGCTTTATGCAATGTTCAGATTCATTCAAATATAAGGTATAATGGTTGCCAACATTTTTCAAAATATCTTCTTTTATGATCCACAGAACAAAGAAAGTAATTCAGGTTTGGAACGACATGAAGGCGAGTAAACAATGACCGAATGTTCATTTTTGGATGAACTACTCCTTTAAGTGAAATATATTTCAGACGACAACTTAAAACTACAAAAGTTGAATCCTGAAATGTAAAAAACATGGTAAACAGACTCAAATGTGATTAATGACATGAAATGTCAACCCCATGTGAAGGTTTATGCTTTGCAAATCGGCATTCAATAAAAGATGCACATCCCATCTGACATCCCAAAACACCAAAGAAAGCAGAGCAGATGAGCCATGACATGAGACTTGCATTATTCAGGAAGCCAAGCAGACGCTGTTATACAACACAACAGGAGTACGCTACAAGCGCAGGGAGCTCGGGGCTTCCTTACACCACGTCAGCCGGCAAACTCATTTATTCTACCAGACCGTCCAACTGAATCAAAACCGTAACATGTTTTATAAAACAGTCCATTGCACATGAACATGACCTAGTGCAATCCAACTGCAGTATCTTTTTAAAATGTGTAAAATGCATAAAAATACACCAGAACATGCATTTATTGCTATTTTCCAACACAGCTGGACTCAAATAACACCGCTTCCATTTTCAATTTTACAGTCTGTAACTGCCACGAAAATAACGAACAAGACAGGAACATTAACTCAAGGTCAGTCCTCCTTTTTTAAGGCATCCTGCCATGTTACTTTTAGATAAAGATGGCGAGATGATGCCAAAGTTTTAATCACTTGACCCAAGTATTTGTCCTCAATATATATAACATATCCCTCATGCACCTTTCAAACTAACTCTCATTTCATTTTCCGCTGGTCTTTTTCATAAAATTAGGTGAATCTCACAAAAACAACATCAAAGACACATTTCACCTCAAAATAGAAGAATTCTAGAATTTTGCATAAAGAGAATTAAGATAAAATTGCTTCCAAATGTATCCACACAAGTATATTTTTGTTATTTTCAATGGTGGTTCTTGCTCTAAATGACAGTATTTTTGCTGAATTACACTGATTTACTGCAATGCAACATCAATTAAATGCAACACAAATGCCATCGTAATGCACAAATACTCTATATGTTCTTTGTTTTCACATTAAAATCTAGGGGGAATTTGTGTTTAACCGCACTGAAAACCATTGCAAAAAATCTATATTTTCTATAAGCAAGTATAATTTCTTATTTTCTGGGATGAAACTAGAACCAGGTCTGGCCTAGACTTTCCCCTGGCTAATATACTGTGGCTGAAGTTAACTATACTTTACATAAACCTACACTCATGACAATGGATCGCCAACGCTGTCAAAATCATTGCTATAACTGAACTCAATGGTGTTGCATTAAAACCTGCACATGGATGATGGAGCAATTCTGTGTATGCATTTTCCAGCGTATGAGAATCTAATATATTTTGGATGTAGAGGCAAAAGTACTGAGCTGTATCAAATGTTAGCCAGTGGCTGCTGTAATGACAGTGTCTGACAATGTTGAACGCAATTAAAGCGAGGGAATTTACAGCTCAATGATGCAGAAAATGGTGTTATTGAACAGTATTCATAACCAAGTGAAACCAAGGAAAGGATACAAAAGGAAAACGGTAGTTTTAGAGCAACATGGTTATGTAAAGTGACCAGTAAGACAAAATTACATATGCATACACAAACATTATATGTTTGCATAGATATGATCACATTTCGCTTTGTTTGGAGTGGTTGGTCCACAAAAAGAGTGCAATTCAGAAGCTAAAGAAAGGCTTAAATGAAACCCACTGCAGTGGCTGTTTCTCTGCTGTAATCTCTCCTTTACAAGCCTAATTGATCAATTAATCCTCCAGAGGTGCCCTACAAAACTCTTCAGCAGACTGTCTTGAAATACAAATGAACCGCCGGCCCCTTCCAAACAAAACCCCCAGAATGATTCATGTTGTTGTTCCTCGCGGAAATTCAGCAGACTTTCTCAATGCAACCTGATCACTGAGCATCAGATGAGACTAATGAATTCAAGACCTTACATTTCAAATTGGCCAGAACCCTCAACAATGCAGTGAGATCAGTTGGCCAGATTGGGTTTCAGGGATGCCATTAACAGGCGAGATGACAAGCAGCACTGCAAGTTGTCTAGTTACAGTGAAAACGACAAAATATACACACATGAACAGCTTGCATGTGTACAAAAGCATCCTTTTTGAAGAAAAAATGGGCATTACAGAGAGATACCAGCTATATGGAGGACTAAAGAAAGCATTGCATTGCAGAAAGACCGTATTTAGCCGTTTAACGATCAAAATAAGGCAGAAAAGAGCAATAAGTGCACGTTTTGTGAACACAAAATCGCAATTTGTCATTAGAAACATTCAAATCTGTCTGGCTAACTGACTCCATCTCGCTAGCTCTCTTCATTAAAGGCTACATAATCACCACCAACGCAACCAGGTGTCATATTGTAAATGCTACGACTGCATACAAATCATCCAAGAGGGAGATAAAGGCATAAAAGAGCGTTAAATGATAAAAGCGTGAGGCTAAACGCAGCGCAATAGCTCATAGCTCGACGCAGCTCAACGGCTCCGGCCGCCATTTTGGCTCAAACTCTTATTTACAATCCCGCAGCAGAAACAAAGGAAGCACAAGAAACACATTTTCAACAGAAACGTCTGGATCAAGCGTCCCCACAGCTCGCCCCAAAACCCCCTTCACTCCCTCCACTGCAGCTCTGAGCTCAATCTTGTCGCATTTCGCTTTTTTATTCAAGTGCAATACATAAATGTGGCATTTATGGCATGGATGCTCGCTTACCCCGGGTTTATTTTAGAAATTCACGCATATTGCGGCATAAAAAATATTTCCACTCCAGCTCTGCCTCACTGTGTGTGTTCAATGAGCAGCGTTTGATGAGCGCAGGCGGCCTCGAATGCGGCCGAGCTCTCGCCCTCCCCTCCCCGCTGCCATATAGTGCTCCACTGCCGGACTGTGCTGGCGCTGTACGCGAAGCCTTCCTGCCAAATAGTGCGCCGCCGACCGTTTCCCATCGGCTTTCTTCGGCTGTTTTCGGCACGGCTGGGCGAGGATGTGTGCGCATGCGCAAGCACTGCGACACGAGTTGGGAGACATGACTGTCCCCTTCAAAAACCCAGTGACAATAGACAATAAAATCTGTAATTTGATGGGCTAGAATGAGTTTATGAATTCCCTAATAGCCTATGCAGTCTGTTGTATATAGCATGAATATATGATATTATATAGCATTTAAATAAGATGAAAAATTCACTGGAAGTAGGTAAATATTATGGACAGTGCGCTATTCTGAAATATCACGTATCAAGATGTTTATGAAGATTTTAAGATTTATTATTAAGATTTACTTTTGTTGATTTTATAGAAATTTTCATAAAGCTAAATACAGCTAAATACAGAGGGATGTCTGATTTTGGCTTTCTTATTTTTTGCTTTTGTAAGAGATCTTAAAAAGCATGAAATAAGAATATGAAGACGACCACATCAGATAGTGTATTTGCACAATAATAATAATAACAATAAACAATTTAATTATTTATATTTGGGATTGACTATATAAGGGTTGCATATTATATATTCATTATGCAATAAATTTTCATAAAATTGTATATATATATATATTGGATTCACTGTATAATGGCATATTGATATTATATATTTATTTTATATTTGTGTTTTATATTTATATATGTTTCACTCTGTAAGGTCAGAAAACTGTATTTCTAGAATAATTAAAAATATTAAAATAAATATTAAAAAATACAAATGTAAATTATATATATTTGGGACTGACTGTAAATGTTTGTGTGTGTGTATATATATATATATATAAATTTTTTGTAATGAATATTCATTACAGATTTTAATTATTTTAAATATATTTTTTTCTGTAATTAAATTTACCTGTTTTGTAAGTTTCTTTAAATAAAAGCATCTGCTAAATGATTAAATGCAATTGTACAAAGGCAAAATAAGTTTAATGTTATTATGTTATAAATCCTGTACTACAATTTTTTCATAACTGATATCAGGTCAAGGTTCAATTTAGTGACCCGAGGGCCTCAAGTTTCTCTCAACTGATATAAAACACAAGCTTGTGGAGAAACATGAAAATAAACGACATGGGTCTTTGGTGGTAAACCTCGGTTTACTTCATCATGTTTCAGAAAATCTTTTCACATGCGTCACAAATCATCCTGTGCTCTACAGGTATCTCTGGCAATGAGGTCATCTAATGCATTGTGACGTTCATTAACACACACACACACACACACACACGGTGGAATAACCAAATCATCATCAGACAGACAAACCCAAATATCTCTCAGTAAGGGAGTGGCATCAATAATAACACTGTCTCCCTCTGCGGTTGCCATGGAGACAGTGTCTTCACATGCCTTTGAACTGCTGCATAATGGACAGGAGCTGCTCACTGCGTTTTTGGATATTGCATTGCTCCTCTTTCAGGCTCTCCTGCTCCTGGAGCACCTCCTCCTGGAAGATTCACACCCAAACAATAAATAAGGACCTGCATGTTGAAATGTTAAACAGCCATCATTCACTCCACGCACAAAATGAGACGTTTGCCAGAGTTTTAAACATGAGTTCAGTGTGAAAAGCTCATGCAGAAAGGCCTTTCTTTAGATTATTAAGATGTCAGATAAAAAGTGTATTTCTAAAAAAAAAAATATATATATGAAATTATATATATTAATATATATTATTATATACAGAAAATGTATGTTTCATAAAATTGCCCTATATTATGAAAATTAAAAATATTTAAAAAATCTATATTATTACAGATAAAAAAAAAAAAACTAAAAATGACTAACTAAAAACTTTAACTAAAATTAAAATGAAAACTAAAAATATAAAAATAAAACCTCAAAATATTAATAAATATTATAATTGTATGCAAATGTCATTTTATATATGTGATTTTATTTAAAGGAATAGTTCATGCAACAACAACAAAAACATTCAGTCACTAATTACTTACAGACAACAATCTGACAGTGAATGCTAGAGTATGAAAACAGTTATTCAAAGATTAAACTGCTCAAAACAAGCTGGTGTCTCCATCTGACAGCAGTTTGTCTGAAGTGAATGTCACACACCCTTAGTTTACACAGCTCCTTCCTCTCCCTGTCATTCTCGTCTGCTCGCGCACGCAGCCAGGCCTCGTTCTGAGTCCTGTGTCTTTCCAGCATATCCTGAAGTTCCTGTCCAATCACAACCGCAAGCTTCCTTCAGTCATTGAGAGGAACAACAGCAAACACATCCAAGAAAATCAATCGAATGACATGAGTTTGACCAGCAGCACCTGTTTCTGTCTCAGCAGATGCTGGTTCTGAGCGTCGCGCTCATTCTGTAGAGCCTCTGTGTCCCGCGCAAGTGCTTCCTTTTCTCTGTTTCAGATGAGAGCTGATTCAGTTTTGCTTTATAAGATGTCTTTTTAGACAGTTAACGTGAAATAAACAATAAGGCATAACCTCTACCTGTCTACTTTTTGGAATTCCTCATCTAACATGGCAAAAGCTTTGTGGATCATGTTCATGGCCTCGTCACGAACGGCACTGAAATCTCTATGAACGCTCGCCTGGATGAAAGCGACATGAGTTTGATGCATTGGTTACAAAATCATATATTGCCTTACATATACAGATTTATCTTTAAGGCTAAAATCTCCACTGTTCAAAGTTTAGGGTCGGTATGATTTTTAAAAAATGTTTTCGAAAGAAGTCTCTTCTGCTCACCAAGGCTGAATTTATTTGATCAAAAATACAGTAAAATTCTGAAATATTATTATAATTAAAAATAGCTGTTTTCTATGTGAATATCTGTTAAACTGTAATTTATTCCTGTGATCAAAGCTTAATTTTCAGCATAATTACTCCAGATGACATGTGATATGGATTACGTAATCAGATTCCAAAAATTAAGTACTCATAATTAAAATAAAATAATTCTAAAATGCTCATAATCAGATTACAGTTATTTTTATGGATTACATATTATTCACACAATGGCAGCAAAATATTCTAATTCTTCTTTTTTCTCTTTAAAATGTTCATTACTGCGTAGCTTTGAAGACGTTGGGCGTGCAATCATGTCATTGCTGTTTTCATGCTTATTAATGTTTGCTCATGTAATGCAGGGATCCCCCTTTTTTCAGCCAAACCTGAATTAATTATTAGCTTTTTATCAACTCAATCAAACCCACTGCAATTCTTTCACTAACACCCAGTTTGGGAAACCCTGGAGTAATGTAATGCATTTAATGATGTTGATATCAAAAAAATGGATTATATTTTCTTTCTGCTTTTTTTTTTACAACAATGCGGTACATTTAACGGTAAGTTTAAAACAAGTACTCAGAATGCATGACCTAAAATGAGTAACCTAGATTACTAACTACAATTTTCAACATGTAATCTGTAATCAGTCAGTAATTTCAGCTCAAGAAACATTTCTGATTATTATCAATGTTGAAAACAGTTGTGCTGCACAATATTTTTGTGGAAACCGTGACGCATTTTGTTTTTCAGGATTATTTAATGAATTGAAGTTTCATTTGTAACATGATAAATGTCTTTACTGTCACTTGTGATCAATGTAGTGCACTGGAGTGTGTGTGCCGTTTGTAATGGAGGTGTGTGACGTCAGTCACCTGAATGTTTTCACTCCTGTAGCTCTTCACGGTCACTGGAGACTGACTCAGATCGTATTTCACGTTGGGAATCTTTGTCGGGGCGAAGCTGATCAAGCGGAAATGATTTGAATAACAGAACGTTACTTTCATGTGAAACTGGTAACGAAAGCCGTGTTTTAGTCAGAGAAACACACCCACCTATTACTGACACCCTGCAGTCCAAACTCAGACAAAATCTCCTTCATCACTGTACGACAATCATGGATCAGACTCAGATGAAATGAATACAGATGACTGGTATTGACAGTAGGAGTCAGACAGGAGCGTTACTTACCTGGCTGTCTCTCTGAGGGGTTTATTAACTTCATTATTTTCAAGTCATTAAAATCTTGTTCTTCATTTTTGCCTCCAAACACATAAATCTGCAACCAAGCAGAAATACACTCACTTAAAAGCAATAAAGTTAGATTTGAGATACTGAACACAGGTTTGACGTGTCTAACACATACTAGTGCCGTTATTGTTAACTAAAGTAAAGCTTTTAAAAATCATTTTGGTAATTATCAATAATTTGAAATGTTGCCTTGGCATCTAACCAAAAAAAAAAAAGTTTAAGTACAGAATTACTAAAACTGAAAAAAAAAAGAAAAGTTAAAGCTAACTAGAAATAAATAAATATATATAAAAAAAAAAAACACACACACACACACACACACAGTATATATATATATATAAGCACATAGCAAAATTACTAAAAATGTAATTAAAATGAAAATGAAGAATATAAATATAAAAAATATATATGAATAAATACTATAATAGATACATTCATACATTTGGATACATTTGCTCATTCTTCATCTGACTATTTTTCATATGTTGTAACATTAGTAACATATCAAATCTTTTTTCCACCACTGAATAAAAAAGTAATTTTTAGTTAACTGCGACTTTTTATCTCACAGTTCTGACTTTTTTTTTTTTTGCAATTGCGAGTTTGCATGTCGCAATTCTGACTTTTTCTCAGAACTGTGAGATATAAACTCACAATTGCCTGTTATAAATGTAGAATCATGAGATATAAACATTTGTGAGTTATAAAGTCAAAGCTGCATGATATAAACTCACAATTGCATGTTATAAACTCAGAATTGTGAGATAAAAAGTCACAATTACATTTTAAATTTTTTTATGCCGTGGTGGAACCGGGCTTCCGTAGTAAAGTGATGAATAATAATAACACAAATGTTAGTCTGGGAATAAATTTTTGCGACAAAAACAAAAACTCTTATATTTGAACTTCTCCTTTGTTTATATTCCAGCTCTGCTCATTCTGGGGCGCGTTTCACAAAAGCATCGTTAGCCAACTATGGTCGCAAGTTCCACCGTTACCAGCATAGTTCAACGATTCGGTGTTTCGCGAAACCATAGTTCAAACGAACGTTCGCAAACAGTGTCGCAAACTTACGTGGTAGGAACTACAGCTCTCGACCTGTGGTTAGAAGCATAGTTTCTTGTTAGTAAGACATATGGACTTAAATAAATTATGCTCTTGGTCACAATAAGTAAGCTAACATGCAGTACAATCTATATCTTCCATTCTATTTAAATATAATTTTAATTTAATTTAATTTATGCATTTAGCAGACGCTTTTATCCAAAGCGACTTACAGTGCATTCAGGCTATACATTTTTTTACCAGTATGTGTGTTCTCTGGGAATTGAACCCACAACCTTTTGCGCTGCTAAAGCAATGCTCTACCACTGAGCCACAGGAACATAAATATATATACATTTTAGCGCGTCCTCAATAAGCGTTGTTTTTGAAGAGTGTGCAAGTGCATAAATGCCTAAGGGAACCCCGGAGAATGACGTAAGAGGAAACCCGCGGTGAATCAAACATCAAATAAAGCAAAATGACAGGGAACAAAACATAGTAACTAGTCATCAGGTGCCATGTTTAATGCAGCAGCATCTTAGAGATCTCGAATCAATTAATTAGCAGAAGTTATTACTCCACCAAATGCGTGCGACGTCATTAACAACGGCCCTAAATTGTTGAACTAATGTGGTTCAAACAACAGAGATGCGACCGTGTTCGGGAAACAGTCGTGACTGGCTAGTTAGTTTCCACAACAATGCATCGTACTATGGTGGTTAATCACTGAGTTATGTCATTGTACGGGAAACGCACCCCTGGACATTCAACAACTTCATGAGGTGCATCATGGGATGCTTTGAAACACCACTGAAGGAGGAACACGGGCATTTTATGATGCTTCCCTTCAATCTCTTCTCCATTTAAAAAAATATAATAAAAATGGCAGTCATTTAAGCAGAAGCCTTTAGATTTTTTTTGGTGATTATTAGAAACAGTTGAGTGTCTAAACTTTTGAAAGGTACTGTATGTAAAAGCGCACATTAACACACACATACATGACTGTGGACGATGAAAGCCGTGTGTCTGTGACGTCTGGAGGGAGGGATGCCGACATACAGCGGTACTTTCCATTTCATCTTTGCTGGTAAAACAGGAAGAGTGTAACAGTGTTAGTATCTGTTCATTCACTGCAAACTACTATGAGAAAACAGGAGGCTCTTGGCAGCAGAACATCAGTCTCAGTTTTGCTTCTCATCTTACCGATGCTTAATTTGTGAATTTCATTTGTTGATGATAGCACTCCATCTGGATTAGTGATGGTTCCTCCGAATAAGTAAATATCCTGAATCAAAACATTTGTTCAAGCATCATTATTACCTTCGCTCAAACTTGAAGTTTGTTCTAAAACTCTAAGTAATTCAACTTCAGTTTGAGCAGTTTTTTTCACTTATTCGCATGTATTTCAGAAATTGTACACTGCTGTTCAAAAGTTTGCGGATTTTTAAATGTTTTAAAAAAAAAATTATGTTTTTGCAATAGGTCTCTATTTCTCATCAACACTGAATTTTCTGAGCAAACAACTTTGTGAAATATTATTACAATTTAAAATAAGTGTTTATTTTATGTTAATATATTTTAAAATGTCATTTATTCCTGTGTCACAGCTAGGGGTGGGCGATATGACCAAAATGTTATATCACGATACGAGTAATTTTATTTCACGGTAACGATATATTTCACAATATAGTTATTTTTTTTGCTTTATATAAGGTCTTTATGATATCAAATTTTTTGATACAATAGAAATTTCAGTATTCTTCACCAGTGTCAATATCACAAAACACTAATACTAGCCTAAAAAAAAAAAAAAAAGACAAGTAAACAGTCAGTGATTAAATAACTATAAGAAACTAATTACAAGCAATAGGACAAAAAAACTACAGTAGAACAAAATAATTAAGAAATGCTACATACATGGTATAAAGTAATCAAATGAATAAAAACACTGCATATTCTTCACTGTGTAAATTATTAAATATATATTTCTTCTTATTAAAGTTACAAAAGTGATTAAGTCAAGAGCAGTGAGAGATTTTCTCTCTTTTGTTGTTTGATTAACATGAATGACAGACAGCAGGAATATTAGACTGCTGTCACTTTAAGAGCTGCCCGGATCTAATATACTGTTACACATGTGTTTTCTTTCTCGGCTGTTTGCTAAATTGTTAAATTACTATGTTCACAAGGATACTTGCAAAGACGGGCATTTTGACACATTCAAGTGTGTGTATTTAACTGTTCACGGCCTATAAAGCGGCAAAAATAACACAGTTCAATACTCCCGTGCTCTATGAGCGCTGTCTTCACATGTGCATGCCTCTCTGTCTCTCAGACAGCACACGCATAAGTCAAGACAAGTCACCTTTATTTGTATAGCACTTCATACAATACTGGTTGTGTCAAAGCAGCTTTACAGTGTGAAACAGGAAAATAGTTTGTCAATAATGCAAGAGGACAAGTCAGTTCATTGATGATTCAGTGGTGTCGTCATCCAGTTCAGCATATAGAGAAATGAGTTCTCTTTCGCTGCGGATTGCGCTTCAACGGCTTAAAATCACTTGTTTTTAAACCCCAATGCTTAAAACGCATGCAAACAAGAAGTTTTCATGACCACAAGGCACAGGAACATCATGTGAGTGTGTAACCGCGATAGAGACGATAGTCCAAAATGTCTACTGGTTGACAAGTTTCTACCGGTTAATCATGTCTAGTGGTATATCGCCCACCCCTATTCACAGCATCGAAAGCATACACTCTCTCTTAAATACCACTGATCAAAATTTGGGGTCAGGATGATTTTTTATTTTTTTTTTGAAAGAAGTTGCTTATGCTCCCTAGGGCTGCATTTATTTGATCAAAAATTCTGTAAAATGTGAAATATTATTACAATTTAAAATAACTCTTATCCATTTGAATATCTGTTAAAATGTAATTTATTTCTGTGATCAAAGCTGAATTTTCAGCATCATTACTCCAGTCTTCAGTGTCACATGATCTTCAGAAATCATTCTAATATGCTGATTTGCTGCTCAAGAAACATTTCTGATAATCATCAATGCTGAAAACAGTTGATGTTTGTTTGGAAACACTGATACATTTTATTTTTCAGGATTCTTTGATGAATAAAAAGTTCAAAAGAACATCATTTATTTGAAATAGAAATGCCTTTACTGTCACTTTTGATCAATTTAATGCATCCTTGCAGAATAAAAATATAAATTTCTTTCCAAAAGAAAAGAAAAGAAAGAAAGAAAAACAACTTAAATCTAGTCTTTAACATGACTCCAGTAAACTAAACCTGTTTCACCTTGTCATGATGTGATGTAAAGGTTTGACCGGCACAAACAACAGGAGCCTCTCCTTTTACCTTACACTGTTCCCACACCAGAGTCTCTATGAGAAAAATAGTTCATTACATAGTTCTATAGTTCTTCTATAATAGTTCTTCACTAGTTCATTACACAAAAGAAAAGAAAAGAAAGAAAGAAAAACAACTTAAATCTAGTCTTTAACATGACTCCAGTAAACTAAACCTGTTTCACCTTGTCATGATGTGATGTAAAGGTTTGACCGGCACAAACAACAGGAGCCTCTCCTTTTACCTTACACTGTTCCCACACCAGAGTCTCTATGAGAAAAATAGTTCATTACATAGTTCTATAGTTCTTCTATAATAGTTCTTCACTAGTTCATTACAGTCAGTCGTTCACGCTGTGTAAATGAGTCTTTCCACTTCAACTGCAATCTTTACTATGTGAAAAAATGAATCTGCAGTATTCCCAGTGTTGTACCTGTATTCAGTGCGCACATGTCTTTGGTTTGAGTCCCGTCCTCTGAACATCCACCAAACAGGAATATCTGCTCACCGACCACAGCTAATGAATGACCATATCTAAAGAAGAGAAGCAGAAGAAGGCGGTCAGATGGAAAGACAGCAGATGCTGAGCTTGAGTCTCTGCAAGAGAAAAAGCACAAAATAAACACAGCTGATAAAACTGCAGCTTTGAACAGATGGCCGACAATTACAGCTTCATTTCCAACAATCATACATTTACAATATATGCTCTTTTATATGTTTTTCTACACACAGTTTTACATCTACAGTCAGATCAGTATTTACCTTGCTGAAGGCAGAGCTCCTGTAGTTTTAATAGGCATCCAATTCAACGACACTGAAAGAAGTAAAGCATCGACATACTGTAAGTTACTATTGACAAAATAGTTAATCAAAAAATTAAAACAATAACAAAACTTAAATTTGGATCTGATTCATGACTTTCATGGTGCTTTTATAGTATTTTTTTGAGTTTGGAACGACACGAGAGAGTAAATAATGACAGAATTTTCATTTTCGCATGAACTATTTTTTTTTAAAACGATTTAACCCTGTAAAGCCTGACATATGAAATAATAGACAGAAAAGGTTTTTTTTTATTTTTATTTTTTAAAGTAACAGATTATTGAACCTTTAGACAAAATCTAAAATAAAAAGTCGCATATGTGTTTTTTTGTTGAGTATCATATTTGATCCATCAGGCTTTTATGGTTAAAAAAACCAGCTAAATTATATTCAGAGGCCCAAACTGAGCAAAAACATGCAATTTGCCTTAGATGGAGATATGACTGCAGTTATTCTGACCTTTACTTGATAAAATCAGTCAAGATTTGACACGTGAAGCTCCAGCTACAGTTACACTACAAGAGCTTTGACTGAATAAACTCTAAACTATCAATCAGACGACAGAAGCATGGAGGAGATTGAGTGTGAAACACGTTTAACAGCAAAGTTTTGATCATGTTGATCATTTAAAGGCATTAGAAATTTGAGTATCAAATATAATACAGTAGCTTTATATAGGTATATGATTCAAAAAAAGCTAATTTGTATATGTTTCTGTTGCATCTTTCTTCTCAAACACTCTCTGAATTGTACTTTACACAAATCACTGGACAGGTCTAATAATGCGGTCCTCACAGTACTGACCGGTGTTGAACATCATGAGGTCATCTGTAGGGACGCTGTCCAGAATCCCTCCGTACACATAGATATTCTCTCCCAGAGCCGCTGCACTGTGTCTCAGAGTCCGCAGACACACTCCTCCAGTCAGCAGCTTCTCCCACGTCAACGCCACTGACGCACAAGACAATCCACATCAAAACTCAAGCATCTTAACATGACGACAACAACACAAGCTGTTCATTTGAATCTAGAAATCACATGCATTTACACAATTAAAGGTCTAGTGTCTCACCAATGTCAAAGCAATAGACGCCTGGGAGACACTCTTCAGCTTCAGGATGAGAGGAACCTCCAAACAAGTAGAGTTTTCCTTTAACGACACTATGGGAAAAGGAAAAGTGTGGTTTTGAAAATTAAAATTTTTTTTTTTTTAATGTACACTCGTCTCTATATCTGCAGTAATCTGTCTCAGTAAGATGAGATTGAAATGATCCAAACATATAATGCAGTGATTGAGAGCTGAAGAAATAAAGGCTCCTCAGAAGATGTGAGATGTTCTGGAGGCTTGTGAAGATCATTCCTCCGCTGAGGAACAGTGAAAGTAAAGCTTCTGGAAACAAACGCTCCTCAAAAGATCCTGAGGATCAGATTTGAGACTCTAAAACATGATTGATGGAGAATCAAGTAAAGCTGAGCTGCTTCAGTCCAGTAAGTGTTCATCTGGAGATATGACTGCAGTTATTCTGACCTTTACTTGATAAAATCAGTCAAGATTTGACACGTGAAGCTCCAGCTACAGTTACACTACAAGAGCTTTGACTGAATAAACTCTAAACTATCAATCAGACGACAGAAGCATGGAGGAGATTGAGTGTGAAACACGTTTAACAGCAAAGTTTTGATCATGTTGATCATTTAAAGGCATTAGAAATTTGAGTATCAAATATAATACAGTAGCTTTATATAGGTATATGATTCAAAAAAAGCTAATTTGTATATGTTTCTGTTGCATCTTTCTTCTCAAACACTCTCTGAATTGTACTTTACACAAATCACTGGACAGGTCTAATAATGCGGTCCTCACAGTACTGACCGGTGTTGAACATCATGAGGTCATCTGTAGGGACGCTGTCCAGAATCCCTCCGTACACATAGATATTCTCTCCCAGAGCCGCTGCACTGTGTCTCAGAGTCCGCAGACACACTCCTCCAGTCAGCAGCTTCTCCCACGTCAACGCCACTGACGCACAAGACAATCCACATCAAAACTCAAGCATCTTAACATGACGACAACAACACAAGCTGTTCATTTGAATCTAGAAATCACATGCATTTACACAATTAAAGGTCTAGTGTCTCACCAATGTCAAAGCAATAGACGCCTGGGAGACACTCTTCAGCTTCAGGATGAGAGGAACCTCCAAACAAGTAGAGTTTTCCTTTAACGACACTATGGGAAAAGGAAAAGTGTGGTTTTGAAAATTAAATTTTTTTTTTTTTTAATGTACATACTGTTTAAAAGTTTGGGGCCAGTAAGACTTTTTTTTTAAGGAAATGAATACTTTTATTCATCAAGGATGCATTAAATTGATCAAAATTGACAGTAAAGACATTTATAATGTTACAAAACATTTCTGTTTCAAATGCTGTTCTTTTGAACCTTCTATTCATTAAATTATTCCTGAAAACTAAAATGTATCGCGGTTTATCACAAAAATATGAAGCAGCGAAATTTTTTTCAATATAAATAATAATCAAAAATGTTTCTTGAGCAGCAAATCAGCATATTAAAATAGCACAGTTATTTGAAATTGCAATAATATTTCACAAGTTTACTGTGTTTTTGATTAAATAAATGTATTATAAAATATAAACACGATTAAATAAATGAACCCAAAACTCATTTATTTGTTTTTATATTTTACAATAAATTGTTTTATTCATTTATTGTTTTAATTTTTGTAATAAATAATTTATTAGTTTTTTAATGTAATATTTAGCTTGGCTTTCTTTTTTTGTTCCCTGTTTTTTCTTTTCTTTTCTCACACTTCATATTTGGTTCAGGTTAGTTTAAATGTAAAAATGCACAGTTAAAAACATTTCACTATGCACCATATATATATATATATATATATATGGAGGGAAAAAATACTCAATTAAATCATCAAATAAATTTGAAATATTTAAATAAAATATATATTTAAAATATAATAAAGAAATTAGAAAAAAAAAATATGAATGACTTCTGAAGGATCATGTGACACTGAAGACTGATGCTGAAAATTCCGCTTTGATCACAGAAATAAATTACAATTTAAAATATATTACAACAGAAAACAGGCAATTGAAATTGTAATAATATTTCACAATTTTTACTGCATTTTTAATCAAATAAATGCAGCCCTGGTGAGAATAAGAGATTTCTTTGAAAAACATTAAAATCTTACTGACCCCAAATTTTGAACAGTGGAGGTTTTAGCTTTAAATATTAATACATGAACTCTCTAATTACCATAAAGTGTGTCCCTCTCTCGCTGTGGGAACGTCACCTTTCTGAGGCATCAGCTCCCATGTAACTCGATTAGGTGAAACTAAAACAGAAGAAAAATACACTTGAAAAGTTGCAAACCATCATGAAATCAATAATACGTTTAGGAAAAGCATTCACTTATGTGTTAACAGCGAAATATTTCACCAAAGGTACCTGTAACCATGTAAAAGTCATTCAGATAAATTGGAGGATTGTCCTAAGGATAAAAACACAGTTGCACAGGCATTATGTTTGGATCAATAATCTTTATGAACACAAAGAGCAGTTTTCAGCGGTTTATTAGATTCACACACCTCTGTGATCGCGCTGGATGCTCCTCCAAACAAGAAAGCGATATTTCCTGCTACAGTCATTGCATGGCCATATCTGTGAATGATATGTATAATGCTTATTTTCATTTTTTTTCTCCTTATGGCATAAACATCTGCAAGCAGAATGAACTCACCGTGGGCTTGGTGGGACTCCTGCGATTTCCTTGTCAACCCAATGTCCACTCGCTAAAGCCATTTTAGTGTAGTTATTGTCTTACAATTAATTTCTTTAATCTATGTCCTGTGATAATCAGCAGGGAGCGTATCATGTGCTAAATGTTTTCCTGTCCTTTGGGATTCATTCACACAGGTTCAGTGTCTCTAGCAGAGGTAAGATGAGGAAAGTGTTGCCTAGTGATACAGATAAACAAACTTCAGCAGCTCATCATGCTAACAGATCTGCTGCCACAGGGACCCATTTAACTTAATGGAGGCTAACCATGAAAATAATTACGTTTTAAGACAAATTGCTTCAACAATATATTTATTTTATAAAACTACATCTGTTTTTATATATTTTTTAAAAGGTCTTTATCACAGACAGAATAAAACGCATTTAAATAAAATGTTATATGTTATAAAACTACATAATCTGTCATTTCATTTTATAAAAGGTCCTTATCACAGGCTACACAACGAAACACACTTTTAAGTAAAAAAATAAATAAACAGAAACTCGCTGCAAATACTCACCGATTAAGGGAAGCGCAAGTGACGAACCTGGCTGGGACATGCTTATCAATTTCTGCTCTGAAAGGTGAGATTTTTGTTTATTTTAACATCCTGATCATATGATTCCTTACCTTTTTTGGATATTATTAGCTTCAAAAAGCCAACGAAATACACAATTACTGTAACTGTGAAACATTATGTAAGCTGACTAATTTACAACTTCCTTTACGGAAATTAACCATGGTTTTACTATTACAAACAAACAAAAAAAAAACTTGGTTACTATTAGTTAAACCACGGTAACCACAAATTAACCATGGTTTTATTACACTAACCATAGTTTAACCATGATATTAGTAGTTAAAACTGTGGTTATACAAATGGTAGTCAATAATATGCCAAAACCATGGTAATTACACTTTTACTATAATAAAACCATGGTTAATTTTCGTAAGGGAAATGTTTCAAGGGGACCCCAACAACCCTTATGAAAATTAACCTTTATTATAGTAAAAGTGTAGTAACCATGTTTTTGTATTGATTACCATTTGTATAACCAAAGTTGTACAAATACCACGGTTAAACTATGGTTAGTGTAGCAAAACCATGGTTAATTTGTGGTTACCATGGTTTAACTATAGTAACCATGTTTTTTTTGTTTTATTTATAGTAAAACCATGGTTAATTTTCGTAAGGGTTCCGTTGTGGTCTGTGCTACTTGCAATGCTATTTGGTTGTGTTGTGAGTATTTGCAGCACATGTGTTTTCTAACTTTGCTAGTGCTTTTTCTATTTGCATGTGTTTTCTTCAAGGAACTTTGCTGCCGTACCATGAAGGGAGTTGGAAAATGAGCCTATTTTCAAAAATAGTGGAGTGTTCCTTTAAGTTGCAGCGCATTGAGCTCTCTCGGCCACCGTACAGTTGAATTTATATGGACTCTGAATGAGCCAAGTGGAATGGATTTGAGGAAGCAGCAGCGTGGAAGTCAAGGCTGTAGCTAAATGGAATGGAGTTTAAAGGGGTCATATGATGCGATTTCAATTTTTCCTTTCTCTTTGGAGTGTTACAAGCTCTTGGTGCATAAAGAAGATCTGTAAA
>NW_015630332.1:42253-46931 GCF_001515625.1 Sinocyclocheilus rhinocerous | reverse complement strand
AGCACACCTCGCTTTTCAGAACAATGAGCTTTGTAAAAATTGACGCGTTTCAGAAAGGCGGGGCATAGAGGAGAAACAATAATGTACAGTATGTGGAAAATAATGTTTTTTTTTAACCTTAAACCGCATAAACACATTTCATTACACCAAATACACAAAATAATGTTCTTTTTAGCAACATCATATGACCCCTTTAAAACATACGTGCACAATTCAGTTTAATGATAAAGTTTACCCTCTTTAACTTTTGGTAATGGAGTGTTTCACTAGTTAGCAATAAACCTGAATATGCTCTCCTGAATATGTTCGTAGATTTGTGTTGGATGTCTTCAACGCGGAAAGCAGTTATCTTCGGAACAGAAAAAGAGATATTTTAACAAAAAAATGAATAACGAAAAAACTCAATGCCGTGCTTCAGATAAAGGTGATCCACAGGACGCAGCCGTTTTAGCGGCTCAGTGTTCTACTTTTAAGCAGGCCATTTACATCCAAATGTTACAGAACACAACCTATAAATAGATTTTAGAATATAAACTATTTATCGTCTATTTTCAGTAAGACTAAATAGAAAGTGTGCGCCTGCCATTATCGCGTTATCTTGAATCAAGCCCAACAAATGTGTTTTAAAAACAGTGGATGAGTAATTCACTCTTTGATTTGCTTAACTTCAGCCTCCTTTGAGATAGTTTTGACAGACATGTTTATTGTGCCTTATTTTCAATGTGTTTATTGCTAAGTTTAGTGTAGCAAAATAGAAGCGCAGACGTAATTCACGTGCAATGTACCTGGTTGCCATGACAACCTCCCGCCACTCTCTCGTGAGTTAGCGGAAGCTAGAAATTATGGTTTATAGTTTTAAATATGGATATTATTCTTAAACAAATGCATTGATTAGCTTCAGAAGGCCTTTATTAACCCTCCGGAGCCGTGTGGAGCACTTTTTATGATGGATGGATGCACTTTATTGGACTTCAAAATCTCAACACCCATTCACTGCCATTATAAAGCTTAGAAGACCCAGGACATTTTTTAATATAACTCCGATCGTATTCGTCGGAAAGAAGAAAGTCATATACGCTGGCTTGAGGGTGAGTAAAGGCGCTTTCGCACCAGAGGAACCTTTTCATAATTCCGAGAACTATTGGTGGAAGCTCACGCTTTTTGGCATGTTCGCACCGCAGGAACTAGGAACGTATTTAGTTCTACATTTGGCGGAACTAATTTAGCACCTACTTCAGAGTAGGCTCTAAATTAGTTCTATAGGAACTACCAGTGACGTAAGTGTACGCTGATTGGCCAGACGCATACGAAACACCGGCTACCCGGCATTTTTAAAAAGCCAGGTAAACATATTTACTCCACGAACATGGAAGACAGCCATAACGGCATTTCTGCTGTCTGCAGTGTTGTGTTCTTTTCTCAGCCTTGATGATAACACTGCAAGTTGTCATAGGAGATTTAGTCAGATTTTCATGCTCTTTCAATCATGTAAATTGTGCGTTTACATTCCATCTCTGTTATCATGAAACCCGTGACACACAACAAAAACAGCTGCGATCGCGGTGTCCTCCATTCACATGTTATTGATGTTTGTAAACGCCACACCGCGAATAAAGACGTCGCTGTCGGCCGCTTCAGAGTTCCCGCTGCCGGTGCGAATGCAACCAGTAAAACTGCCCGACTGGTTCTCTAGGAACGACCCTGCTGGCTAGTTCCTAGAACTAAATTCCTAGAACTACGTGGTGCAAAAGCACCTTAAATCATTTTCATTTTTGGGTGAACTATCCCTTTAAGAAAACAGTCCTGCGCAGGGCTCTAATGATTTCTGAAGGATCATCATGAAGTAATGGGTGCTGGAAATTAGGGCTGTGCAATATATCGAAATTATCGAAATATCGCAAATGTACATATCGCAATATGCATATCGCTACAGCTTGCAATATTTGGGGCCATGAACAAAAGACAAAGAGAAAATCACTCACTGCTCTTACCTAAATAACTTTTGTAGCTTAAATAAGAATCAGTGCATATTGAATTCAAAGAGTAAATACTACGCAGTGTTTTATTTTTCCTTTTTATTATTCAGTTCATAAACTCATGTTAAAATGATTACACTAATGTTAAAATGACATTTTTATAGAATGAGCTTTATTCACTACTTAAGTGTGCGCAAACACAAGGAATTTGTTGTGGTTTTACAGAAACTCTTGGTACATACATACATGCATACAAATAACCATATATATATGACACAAGATAGTTATTGACTCAGCAACAGCTGAGTAAAACTGATTCATCTGAGCATGTGGCACTTTAAGCATTATCGTATCGCATATTGAATATCGCATTATTTAATGAGTTATCGCATATCGCACAGCCCTACTGGAAATTCAGCTTTGCCCTTACAGGAATAAATTACATTTTAAAATATATTAAAATAGAGAACACATAGGATTGTAATATTATTTCTCAATATTACTGTTTATACTGTGTTTAATAAATGCAGCTTTGGTTAAATTTCTTGCAAAAACATTTAAAAATCTTAGTTATTTCAAACTTTTGACCAGTACTGTATATGTGAAATAACATAATTAATTAATAAAAGTTATTTATAGCAACTTGTAATAATAGTGAAGTGTCATCCTACACAGTCCGCGCCTTAGTAACATCCTCTGAAAAGGGAAAACATCATCTGATAAGGTAAAAGAGCGTGACGCACCTGTCACTCGCCCAGTGAGAAACCAGACCATCATCCTGAGTCCAGATCAGCCGAGACCAGCATCCTCCGCCGCGCATCAATCCGCAGCATCATGCGAAGCTGGTCCAGGAACAGCTGCTCGCCGTCTCACGCTCTCGCCGCGCGGCGTCGTTGTTCTGCACGCTGCAATCACGAAACGGGGAAAGACGGAGCGGCACCATTTCATCGGTACGGTCTGTTTATTACTGGATGTGACAAATTAAACAACCGATCGGAGCTCATTTTTGGCCGGTTGCACGGCTGATCTCGGCGGTAAAGCTGGAAGGAGGCGGCGGAGCGCAGATATGCACGCAGCAGGACGCATGTTACGTCGCTCACATGAGATGTGATGAAATGATGATGAAGATGATGATGGCCCAGGGGGAGAAAGACCCGAAACACACCGGCCAAGTTGTGCTGGTCAAGAAGATCATAATGAAGCATGACAATCCGGTAAGAATAACACAGATATAACGTGTCACTGTGACTCATTCATTCATTGGAGCGCCTGTTTTTGTTGATATCAGCGTTACGGTAACACATTCCGTAAAACATTTAAGCATTTAAAATAATAAAATGTGTATTTACATGGCTTATTGATTTATAATACGCATGTATTTAAATATTAATGTCTTATTAATTGTACATAGATACGTGCGCACAGCCCCTCATCGGCTACCTGACAAATCATAACATTGTCTTATTAATTGCACATACGTGCGCACAGCCCCTCATCGGCTACCTGACAAATCATACCATTTTGGATTTTTTTTAACTCCGACTGAATTGTTGTTTTATCATGTTATGCATCGCATAATAATCTTTAGGCTCTTTATAACAATTGTAGTGGTGTATCGAGACGTGTCGTGTGCGATATCGATCGATGAGGCGATGCTAATGCTAACGGCTACATTGGCCGATTGAAGCGCCGCTGTCGGTTGTTACGTAACTGACGCACGCGCGCGAGGTCTGTTGTCATGGGGACGCCGAAATCTTCGTTCATTTATTCATTAGTACTTAGTGTCTGTGATGTCATTTGCGCATCCTGTTGAGTAAATTCTTCCAATAAGACATTTAGTATATTCATTAATAAGACAAATATTAATTTACTAATTTGATGTTTTGCTCAGCTATATATTGTGTATGTGCTGTATTTTATATAAAATATTTTATGAAAAAAATATATAATTGTTTATAATTTTATATAATTTTTTTTGTTTATAAATATATATGTATTATATACGTGTGTCTGTTTTATATATAAAAATGTATATTAAAATATATGTGTATATGCACAAAGTTATTTATGTATAATAACTATAACTATTTAACTTTAAATACACATATATGCATGCATTTATAGTAAAATATAAAATATTAATGTCTCTGTTTCCTGCTTTATGTATGGGATGAAATGCCATTATTAACATAGTTTGTCATTCATAAGCACATGCATATTAAGCACCACAGTGAATTCTTTAATCTGTGAAGGTCTGTCAGCAGTGGACTGAGAGTTTGGCACGGCTGAATGTCTTTGGTCTTGTGTGTGTCTAAACGTCCCGGAGGAATAGCAATGAGACGAGTCCCATTGAAAGCGGAGGAGTCTGGAAATGTGCCACATTCCCGATTATAATTAGCATTATTAATAAAGAGCTGTGTATGTGTGTGATGTTCCAGGTCCGGCAGGGCATCGGGAAGCCGAGCGTCTATCATGCTGTTGTGGTCATCTTTCTGGAGTTTTTCGCCTGGGGTCTCCTGACCACACCGATGCTCATGGTGAGCTGCTTTCATTCTCTTTCATGTTTATCAGGATAAAAGCTTCTATTGCAGGTGCTATTAGTTGTTTTTGCCAAAATTCACACCAGATGATGTCAGTATAAGGTTGAAGACCACCGTCTAATCTAGGCTTTTTTCTGGAACATCTTACAAAGAATTAAACCT
>NW_015630332.1:38695-42200 GCF_001515625.1 Sinocyclocheilus rhinocerous | reverse complement strand
TATATATATATATATATATATATATATATATAATTAAATAAATTAAATAATACAATTAAATAAATGTTTTTTTAAAGAACTGGGGTTTTCAAACAGTGTGGTCTCCAGTGTTGGGGAAAGTTACTTTTAAAAGTAATGCGTTACAATATTGCTTTACTCCATGAAAAAGTAACTAATTGCATTACTTAGTTACTTTTTATGCAAATTAAGGCATTATGTTACTTTTGCGTTACTTTTTGTCATCTGGGCTGGGCTTGCTTATTTATTTTTATTTTTTAAAATAAAAACCCAAAAGTTACTTAAAACTAAAATAAAAAGTAAATTAAAGCTAAACAGAAATATATATAAAAAAAATATATATTAAAATGACAAAAGCACATCACTATCGGTTATCTGTGTTATATTAACTAAAACTATTACAAACCATTTTCAGCAATTGAAATAAAGCTTGAATACAAAATATAAATATTAGATAAAAGACTTAAACTAAAATAAAAAGTAAATTAATGCTAAATAGAAAGATTTTTTAAAAATGAATAAAAATGACAAAATTGGTTATCAGTGTTATTATTAAAAATGAAACAATTAAAAATAATTTTCAGTAATTGAAATAAAGCTGAAATAAAATGAAAAATAAAATGTAAATATTAGATGAAAAATTTAAAAACTAAAACGTACTTCAAAAATTTTAAAAATTTGAAATTTAAAAAATTTGAAATGTTGCTTTGGCAGTTAACTGAAATAATTTGAAATTGAATGACTGAAACAAAAATTAAACAATAAAAATAAAAGAAATGAGAAATAAAAAATAAGATCTAAAAATAAATTAAAGCTAAATAGAAATATAAAAAAACTAATGAAAATGACAAAAGCACAACAAAATGTAAAATGTAAAATTTAAAAATCAAAGCAAATTCAAAATATTAATAAATAAATAAATAATATAGTAGTTTATGAATAATACTACAATAACACTGGTTAACGTCATCTCTAGTCTCTGGTTGTTTGGGAAGGCAAATAAAACCAGGGAAAAATACACATGAAATAACTTAGTGCACCTTTCATTATGAGATATAAATTGTATTGTATGTGTTCTGTCTATTGAAATGTGCATTTTTCATTTATAGGTTTTGCATGAAACGTTCCCCAAACACACGTTCTTAATAAACGGCCTGATTCAGGGAGTGAAGGTACGTGATGTGATGTGGATGCAGTGGACTGGTTAGTTCGTCTGTGTTGGTTTTATTGTCACAGTGATGTTTCTGCTTTGGTTCGTCAGGGTCTGCTGTCGTTTATGAGCGCTCCGTTAATTGGCGCTCTGTCAGACGTGTGGGGCAGACAATATAATATTTTACATAACAATTATTAACATTATACAGTTAACAATTATGATTGTGTAATATTTAGTAAAATATTTGTAATAATTATTTCTTTATACTTACAAAACTGTTATAAAATATTATATATATATATATATATATATATAGATAGCTAGAAATGGGTAATGTTATAATTATGATTGTACATGTAATATAATGTTTCACACACATATACATAACAAATTATTTTTATACTAAAAAATGTTATAAAATTACATATGTATTAAGTGAATGAATAATATTAATAATTTTAATGTAATTATTTAGTGTTAAGAATTATGATGATATAATATTTAATACAATATTTGTAACCTTTTCTTTCTTAATACTTATAAAATTACAGAAATAACATATGTGTGTGTATGTATGGGTGTAATTTAATAAATATATGATGTTAGTAATTTAAATATTTAATATCATATTTTTTAGTTATACTCAACTTTGATTGTCCGACCAGTAGTGATGTGGTTGAAATGTTTTATCCAATAATCACAAATCAACTGAAAAATGTATATAAACTCAGTGTAAAATGTTTAGGGAGCTCTGTTCTTAAATCAACATGTTTTCTCATGTTTCACTTGTTTTTAGGTGGTACTTCGCCATGATATCGGTGTCTGGCGCTTTTTCCGTCACTTTCTCCGTAATCTTCGCATACATCGCAGACGTTACGGATGTGCGCGAGAGGAGTACGGCGTATGGACTCGTAAGCGGCTCTTTTATTAAATATAAAATGCATTTTGGACTGATCTCAGAATCTCAGTGAGGCTGTTTTAGGATATTTCTGTTTCCAAGGTTCTTCTGCATGACCTGGATTCAGTGGCCTTGACCCAGCTGGATAGAAGAGTTGTATTTCTATCTGCTTCCAGGTTTCTGCCACGTTCGCAGCGAGTCTGGTCACCAGCCCGGCCATCGGCGCGTACCTGTCAGCCAGCTACGGAGATAATCTGGTGGTGCTGCTGGCGACTCTCATCGCTCTGGCCGACATCTGCTTCATTCTGCTGGCTGTCCCAGAGTCACTGCCCAACAAGATGAGGCTCAACACATGGGGAGTGCCCATCTCCTGGGAGCAGGCCGACCCGTTCGCTGTAAGGATTTAAAGGAGGATTTTACAATATATTTTTTATTATTATGATTAGTGGTCGACCGATATTGGTTTTTTGACAGCCGATGCCGATATATTGGAAAGCAGGGTGGCCGATATAATTGTATTTATTTTAATTAATATTTAAGAAATTTAAAATCATTTGAAAATGGATTAAAAAATAAATTTGTAGAATAACCATACTTATACTTTAGATGACATAGTATTTTTCACAAATAAATAAATATTAAATATAAATATAATTAAAAAGGAAGTAAACACTGTAACCAACAGGGTACTCAGTATTCTGGGAAGTTTGTGTGCATTGAGAATCATATTTTTTCAAATAAAGCAAGGGTGTAACACATTTTGCATACAGCACACAGAGAAAATGACATGAATATGACTGGGCAAATGCATAAAGCGCAGCATAAATTGTAGTTGTTAAATAAAAATGTCATTCATATCAATTCATGCATCACCTAATTTCATGGTAACATATAAGCCTGGCCTACAGAAAAGGACATTTATGTTTAATCTATCTAATAGTGTGTTGGTCATACTATACAATGATTTATAGCTCATAAAGAGCTTTAAAAAATAATTGCATATTAAATCGCAATCGCAATATTGGTAAAAAAAATCGCAATTAGATTATTTTCCAAAATCGTTCAGCCCTACGGCCGATGCCGATATTTAAAAAATGCCAAATATCGGCCGATATATCGGTCGACCACTAATTATGATATGCACACTACCAGTCAAAAGTTTTTGCAAAGTAAGATTTTTAATGTTTTTTTTTAAAGGATTTTAAAATTATTTGATCCAAAATACAGCAAAAGCAGTTATATTGTGAAATATTTTTACTATTTAAAATAACTGCTTTCTATTTTAATATATTTTAAAGGGGTCATATGATGCTGCTAAAAAGAACATTATTTTGTGTATTTGGTATAATGAAATGTGTTTATGCGGTTTAAAGTTCAAAAAACACATTATTTTCCACATACTGTACATTATTGTTTCTCCTCTATGCCCCGCCTTT
>NW_015630332.1:24276-38431 GCF_001515625.1 Sinocyclocheilus rhinocerous | reverse complement strand
TATTTTAAAATTTAATTTATTGTGATTTCAAAGCTAAATTTTTAGCATCATTACTCCAGTCACACTATCCTTCAGAAATCATTCTGATATTCTGATATTCTGATTTGCTGCTCAAAAAACATTTATTATTATTATGTTGAAAACAGCAGAGTATCATTTTTTTTCAGGTTTCTTTGATGAATAGAACGTTCAAAGAACAGCATTTATCTGATATAGAAATCTTTTGTAACATTATAAATGTCTTTATCATCACTTTTGATCAATTTAAAGCGTCTTTGCTAAATAAAAGTAGTAATTTCTATAATTTCTTTCCAAAAAAAAAAACTAAAAAAAATTTATACTGACTCCATGCTTTTGAATGGAATAGTGTATAATGTTACAAAAGCTTTTTATTTCAGATAAATGCTCATCTTTGGATCTTTCTATTCATGAAATAATTCTGAAAAAATGTACTCAACTGTTTTAAATATTAATAATAATAATAATAATAATAAATGATTTTTGAGCAGAAAAACATTAAAAATCTTACTGTTCAAAAACTTTTGACTGGCAGTCTAAATGTTATGTAAATATAACTGGTTTGTTCATAAATATGTATTTATAAATGTTCTCTATCTGTAATGTTCTGTATTTATAAATCTCACTCTATACAATATTGTTTACAATATTGGGCTAATCAGACTAGTACTGATGATTAAAATATACTGATATCCAAAACTCCTTTTATCATTTACTAAGCGTTTTATTGATGCTTCTTGTGTTTCTTCACAGTCTATGCGGAAAGTTGGGCAGGACACGACCGTTCTGCTCATCTGTATCACAGTGTTTCTGTCCTATCTGCCCGAGGCGGGTCAGTACTCCAGCTTTTTCCTCTACCTGCGACAGGTAAGGTGTTTATTTCTTGGTTTTTAATGAACAAGAGTAAAGATTCTATATTTAATGTTCCCGAATAAAGCAGCTGTCAGCTTCCATTGAACTTTAATCAGCGGTTTATGCTGCATGTTTTCACTGTCTGCTACTGTCGAACAGTCCCATGATTCATTAGCTCGGATAGAGCTGCACTGATGACTGGAAGGGTTTTAGCAGCAATATGCTTCTAATTAACTAAACAAGTAGGATTAGTAAACAAAGACACTACCATACTACTTCTAAACTCCAAAAGAACAGCATTTATTTGAAATGAATTAAGTTAATGCGCCCAATTTTTTCCCATAATATATTTATTTATTTAGTTTTATAATTATTTGTGACCCTGGAGCACAAAACCAGTCATAAGGGTCAATTTTTTAAAATTGAGATTTATACATCATCTGAAAGCTGAATAAATAATCTTTCCATTAATGTATGGTTTGTTAGGATAGAACAATATTTGGCCGAGATACAACTATTTGAAAATCTGGAATCTGAGGATGCAAAAAAATCAAAATATTGAGAAAATCATCTTTAAAGTTGTCCAAATGAAGTCCTTAGCAATGCATATTACTAATGTTCTTAGCAATGCATATAACTAATCAATTGATCTATTTACGGTAGGAAATTTACAAAATATCTTCATGGAACATGATCCATACATAATATCCTAATGATTTTTGCTATAAAAGAAAAATCTATAATTTTGACCCATACAATGTATTTTTGGCTATTGCTACAAATATACCCCAGCGACTTAAGACTGGTTTTGTGCTCCAGGGTCACACATATATATATATATAATAACTGGACTTCACATGTTTAATTAAACATGCAATGTAACAAGGTCATGTGACAAGAATGTAGCAAACTGCAGTTTGAAACATTGTTGCGTTCTACAGAATTCTATTTCGCACAGTCGTCGGGTTCTCAGGATGTTCCGGGGTCAGCTGGATTGTTAGTGGCATCCTGTCTGAGCGCTGAGTTGAGTTCAGTGACGGCTCATTACTGGACATAGCAGAGTTCACTGGATCGGGGCGCGCTGGTGCAGACTGATAGTGACGCGGCTCTTTCTCTGTGTCTCTCAGGTCATTAACTTCTCGCCCAAAACGATCGCGGTGTTCATCGGCGTGGTGGGAATCCTCTCCATCCTGGCGCAGGTATTTAATTGAGGCAATATTCTTGGCTCTGCCTTATTACTCGTGTCGTTGAGCCGGCGAGCCGTCTCGTGAAAGTGGCTCTCGCAAACGCTTTCTAATTGAATTGAATTCCTTTAAAAGTTCAACTGTAAATGTAATGAAATATAGGCAGGGCTGTAATGAGCAGATAGCATGGTGTTAGCTGGTTTATTTAAGTGGAGGGGTTTTATTTTTAGCCCTGCAATAAGCGAGGTGAATTCTAGCAGCTTTGCTCCGATTCAATACGACACAGCAATGAAAACAATGACGTTTCAGTATAATAACAATAACACAGCCCTGCATGTAGGAAAAAATGTCTGCTGATTTGCAAAAAAGGCCTAATTTTAGTTAATATGATGATGCTGAGTTCAATAATATATATCATATAATAAATTGGAAAAAAATATATATATACATTTTTTTTTTATAAATATAAAAAATAAATATCACATAATAAATTCAAATATAAAAGAATAAATCTTATTTTTTAACATATATTTCACATATATTTTTTCACAAAATAAGAATTAAGATTTTTTTCGAATTATATGTATCAGATTTAATGCACTCATCAAAATAACAAAAGCTGTTGAATGTTAAACGCTTTGGTTTTAATGATAAAAACAAGTATTTAAAATGTATAATTTAACTTACAATCTGCAAAAGAGTGGAAAAATATATTCAAATAGTCTGTTTAATGTCTCAGAGCTTTACATAAAAACATGTTTATGAATAAATAAGCTTTTTTCCCCATGAAATCTGTAATTGTCAGTCACTGTTTGGATGTAGTAAAACACCCAAAACATCTGCTCATGTTTGCATTTTCTAGTCACTCGCTATAAATCTAACCTTAAAATCAGGAATAGGCATGAATTAATGTCATAAATGTGAAAATGGGCTGAGAGTTGCACAGCAGGGTTTCTGCAAGCTTCATGAAGATACATTTAAGACCTTTTTAAGACACAATTTTAATGAATAAATTAAAGGGAATCATTTGTCAATATGATCTTTAAATGCAAATGTCTAGGAAGCACAATGAGTTGTATTAGCAAGTTTGAAAACACAACTTCCTACAGACTTTTTGATTCATTTTACAAAAAAAAAACTATGATGGAAATATATTTTATTCTACATTCTGATCACTGCAAAAAAGTGATGTTCTTCCTCAGTATATTTGTCTTGCTTTAAAGTGATTTTTATGATTAAAACATGAACAAAAATCGACTTAATTCAAAGGGAAAATAAGTTTTCATTCCCCATTGACAGATATTTGTTCTTTGTTTTCTTTTTCAATACTGAGGAAGATGTTAATTTTTTTGCAGTGCATGCAACATTTAATGCCATGACTATGAATTTAAGATTTTCTGCAATTGCAATTGGTCGTTGGAAACAAAAATGCTACAAAATGCATCATATTTTGTGATAAAGTGTGACGAACTCAAGCAAAAGGCACTATTTTCAGAATCAGCACCCAAAGTTAGTCCGAAACGAGTATTCGTTCAGCAAATATGATGCAGGGCAATGTAAAAATTCATTCTCTCCTGTTCCCGCCAGACGCTTTTTCTGACTTTATTGATGAGGACCATCGGGAACAAGAACACGGTTCTTCTGGGTCTGGGTTTCCAGATTCTCCAGCTGGCCTGGTACGGTTTGGGGTCCGAGCCGTGGTGAGTTAACATCTAGATCAAGAGAAATGACCTGCTTATGCGAATAAAACATAACAATCGTCTGGTGTAAGAAGAGCAAGTCACTTCTGTTTGATGTCCAGAAGCGATTGTCGTTTATGCTGTTATTTGTGTTGTTGTTTAGGATGATGTGGGCGGCCGGCGCGGTGGCGGCCATGTCCAGCATAACCTTCCCTGCAGTGAGCGCTTTAGTGTCACGCAGCGCGGATCCAGATAAACAGGGTAAACTCTTATATGCTAACTTTCGAGATTTTACCTTTTCAAAACTGTAAGGACTGAAGAAAAACAACATTTGTCTTTAAAACAAGTAATGAACTGTGCACTGCGAGAGCAGGAGCGTGCATTCAGAAAGTCCACGGTTTCATTTCATGTTGGTTTCTATTAACGCAGTGGTCACCAACCTTCCTTGACCTTCCAAGATCCTTGACCTCGGCCTTTATGAAAGACAAGACCTACCTATTGAAGAACTGATAGAAAAAGACAGCCCAGATTGTACTACCAATCTGAGGCCTTTTATTTAGTATTTTAATTAGTGATGATTTTTCATGGTCGATTTGGATAGTTTTTTTTATGGCTGATTCCAAAAGTGGTCGCAGATTTATTTATTTATTGTTTATTTGCTCTATAACAAGCAAACTAGTCTCAAACAAAAATATCTGTAGCCAATCACAATCCAAACAACAAATGATACACCCATGTAGCACGAGCAGTTATTTTTTTATTTAAATGGAATTTTATAATTTCAAGATTTAAAGCAAAAACAGGACGGTCTGACTTTATCTTTGTGAAATTATGCAACATAAAACATCTGCATGAAACAAAACCAGCAGACGGGCTGATTGAGAACGTCTCTGACAGCAGGTACTGCTGTAAACAAAGCAGCGCTGCGCTTATAAATACTACTGGTGATGGATGAGGAGATCCCCCTCACAATGTAAAGTGCTTTGAGTGCTTAGAAAAGCACTATATAAATTTAATGAATTATTATTGCTATTATTATTACTTAATATGGAGGTAAGAGAAAAAGAAAATGCCATTGCCATCGAAACTTTTCTGAAGTTTCCTTCAGTGATACATGTACCCCCAATTCAATATTTATATATTCTTCCTATATTTCGAGCATTGTGAACAGTGAGTTTGCTCTGCCTGCTACAGTATTTTCTCCTCTTTGCGTCCGTCTTCAGCGACTCTGGCCTCTGTTTACAGCCGTTTACAGACTCAGACTATCACTGAGATCAACAGGTTGGCGACCACTGTACTAAGGCATTAGGAGTTTATGTTGTGCATATGAGCTGTTTTTCCATCCGTGTGTGTTGTATTACCGCAGGTCTGGTTCAGGGCATGATAACAGGGATTCGGGGGCTCTGTAATGGTCTGGGTCCGGCACTGTACGGCTTCATTTTCTTCCTCTTTAATGTGGAGTTGAGCGGGATCACCACCATCCAGCCCGACTACGCCATCCCACTACAGACCTCCACAGAGGTACGTGTCAGTCTGTCTGTTATACAGGAAGAATTTAAATTACTTCAGTGAATCAGTTCAAAACATGTATTCAGTGATTCATTTGCATCATCACTCAAAGGCACTCCATGCATGGCATTTTTAATGCTTAAAATGTTTATTTATTAATGTAATTATTTAATCTATTTGGCTGCGATGACTGGTTGAAATGATAAAAAATTTACTTTTAAATATAAATAAATAAAAATAAAAAAAATATAAAAGCAAATAAATAATAATAATTATAAAAATGATAATATAAATATAAACGTTTATGTATATACATCAATTTATGAGCAAAATATAACCAATTTAAAAATTAAAAAAATTAAAAAAATTAAAATAATATAAAATAATAATTATATTTTGCTATATATTATCTATTTCGTACAAAGCTTTTGCTGTTATGATGCAATGTCAAAATTATATACTGTATATATTATATGTAATAAAAATATATAACACATCTGCTACATTATTTTGCATAAAACCATTTTACTTCTATTCATTAATTTGCATCATCATTTAAAAGTGCTCCCTGCATGGCATTTTCAATGTTTATTTTTAATGTTTAGGAATTATAATTATAAAAATAATATATAATTTTGCATCTGCGTATAAGTAAAATTTTATTACAATCATAAGTAATGTAAAATACCGGTAATCAGAACGAAACGTTTACAAACACTATAAACATGTATTTTAGTTTCCTTCACTCGACAGCAAATCCTTTAAATTGTATGTTATTCAGAACAGGAATTAAAAATATAGGCCCAAGTAAAAAAAAAAACATTATTTAGCCTATAGTGGCATTGATTATTAACAACATTTCTTATAAACACCAAGCCTAAATGTATTTATTTAAACAATCTTCCAGCATGTGGGAAATGTGCTATACAAATAAACTTGGCTCGTCAAAAATGTGACAAATTGTGTAAAATACAGTATATATTATTATATATTAGTATATATAATACATAATATAATACTTGGCCACATGTCACTTTCACTACTTGATATATTTAATAGGGCTGGGTAAAAAATATCGATATCTTGATATTAATCGATTCTCATTTTTACGGAACGATATCGATTCTTAAATCCCAAGAATCGATTATTCTAGCCTGTTTTCAGTTAATGGACGGAACATTGAAGGGCACTTCCCATCCAATATATCGCAATAAGCATTTGACAGCCACCATTATGTTTATATTTCAAAAAAACGAGCTGAAGTAGAAATATTATGTAATTGTAACTTTATTATTTTAAAAACTTAATTAAGTGTAATTTTAACAAATCAGTCCATTTTAACCTTCAATATTAATGTAGTACCAACTGACTCTCATGTATATTTTACAACATTGGTTGAGAGATTTTTTCCTTGAAAATTTGGCATGCGTACCTGATATATATCCAAAATAATCAATATTGAATCGAATCGCACGCTTGTGAATGAGAATCGAATCGTGAACTTTTTGTCAAAACCCAGCCCTAATATTTAATATATATATTATCTATATCACACAGCTTTGTTTCTATATCGAAGTGAATACTCACTCATAGCTTCAACAGTGTCATAAATCCGTGATGACTTCCTCTAATGCCACTTACCTTTCGCCTGTTTTTTTGTGTAGAAGACCATAATCCCCGGTCCTCCGTTCCTCCTGGGCGCCTGTACAGTGGTGGTGGCGTTTATAGTCGCTCTCTTCATCCCGGACCACCCGACGCCCCCAGCGACGCCCTGCCAAACCCTTAAGAGCAGCGCGAGTCTATCCGGCGCTCACACCAACACGCTGCTGCCGGGGAGCGACGAGGACTTCGAACCGCTGCTGGAGGACAGCAATGTCTGACTCTGAAACAAAATCACGTTTGGAAAAGATTAAAAGGTCGTCAACACATCGCAAACCCTCCATCTGCCCGGCGACTAATGTTTGAGAGCGTGCGGAATTTATTTAGTGTGTTTTTTTTGTTGATTATGACGAAACGGTTATTGGTTTTAAACTCAGAGGCTTTTTTATTAAGCGTTTTTACAGCGTTTAACACACTAAGGGCTCGATCAGTGGGATCGTATGCGTTCGGTTTGATTGCAAAGCTCTTCATGTATATAGATATTTGGGCAAAGTGCAGTAAAGTTTATTGTACTGTATGCGGAGCTTGTGGTGGCTTGAAAGTCGTGAGATTGAAGAAAAACTGGGTGAATTTCATGAAATCATGGTTTAGGTCATTACGACCTGAAGAAGAAAAAAAAGCCTATTTTTAGACTTTTCTTGACATTATTTTCAAGCACATTTTCTCCCTCCTAAAAACAGGCTTTATTTGCATTAAGAAAAAACGAATTTCTTGTGATTTTAAACCGATTTCATGAGATTCACCCAAACGGAAACAGTATTTTTATACTGCAGCGATTGAGCGAAGTTTCCTTACACAAGCCTTAAAGTCACATATCCTGTGGCGTATGACAAGGTTTTAATAGATTAGAGATGCATCCGGTTGCATGAACAGTATTTGTGACGATGTTAACCAAACCCGAAACACTAGAGCACCAGCGGTTTGGTGTAGTTACTGATGCTAACGTAGTTCTTTTAGGCCAGTTAGTTGTTTCAGACATGGCTTGATTGTGAAGTTCTTGAATTGTGTGTGTGTGTGTGTGTATGTGTGTAAAGGTTCTATGCAGTAGTGATCAAAAATGGCATTCAATTTAAAACAAAAATGGCCTGCGAATGCCATTTGATGTTGAGAAACATGGGTTAAAAATCACAGTATTGCTTAAAATATTACATTTGTACAAGTGAAATTTTACCTTAATTTTTACTTTCGAGAAAAAAATTGGCAATGTGCATTTGTTAAGCTATTTAACTCAATATTTATATATTTCCTTAAGGATAATTAGTATTTATTAAAAATCAGCCAACATCTACGTACCAGCTACCTCATTTTTGGAGGTTTCGATGATTTTGTGAAATGAGGTGAGATTCGACCTGACTATATTTTTATCTGCCTCTTGTTTTTTAGCCACATTCCATTTTCAATATGGGATTTTTCCAAGATTCATTAGAATTACAGAAGAATTTCATTGTTTTGTTCATGAATTCCATATTTTCTCATACAATTAACGTTTTCCAAGCTGATGATTTATTTTTTTGCATGAACACTGGTATGAATTTCCAGAACAATGCTTTATGTTTCCCAGAGGCCTCTGTCTGTTTTGTGTGAAGAACACTGTTTGTGGAGCGTCTCATTAGAGTTTGAGGTCATTGTTTGACTGACCTGTGCTCATTTCCTGTTCCACATGCTTATCATTTCCTCCACTTCCAGTATTCCATACAAATATGGCAGATATTCCATTCAGAACGGTTCTGGTGACCTGTGAATCAAACAGAGATCCTGAACAGAATCTGAATATTTGCTTCCCATCATTTATTCTCCACCCTTGACCCTTTTTCCATGTGTTTGCATCATTTCAGCCATATTTATAAAGCAGTGATGTGAAACTTTAAGCTTGTGTGTGTATTTATGACGCGACTGCGGAACGTGGCATTCCAAAGCGTGTAACGGCTCAGCCGTAGTTCCCGCGCTTTTGGGTTTTGAATATATTCGTGCACAGCTTGTAACGGCGGTTTAAAAATGCAATAGCGACGGTCATATTTATTATTTTAGGATTGTAAAGTATTGTATATGTATTGAATAGTATTACAGAAAAACTTTTACATGTTGCCAGACCCGCAATACTTTTCGAACAATTAAAGTGCTGCTCCAAATAAGGTCAACCGATCGTCAGGAGCAACACGCACGCGTTCCCGAGAATAACTTTCGCTTTTCCTTTCTGAACTCGTCAAGTATTTGTGTGTCTTTCAACGGGATACACAAGGTGCCTGAAGTGTAAAACATGTTTGTAGTAGATCCGAGTCTGACTGTAAATACCGAGTACATTGAGCAGCTGATGAAGATGAAATGTACAGGGACCTTTACGTATTTATTGTCATGTATTGTGGGAATGGATTAAATAGGTGCAAATGAATAAAGAACACTAAGAGTCATGGCGTGATGTGTTTCTTAGTATTTCAGCATTTAGTTCACTATTTCTCTTATAGTAATCAGTATTTCAGTATAGTAAATCAGTATTTCTCTTGATCATTAGATGGCGCCGTTGTGCTACTTACGTTCTGGGATTTCTGAGAACATCAACAATGACTTAGCATTACCTTGTTTTTGTCTGACAAAACCGTTTGTGTGCCTGAAAGCACACGTACATCACAGAGACGTCTATTTTACGTCTGCAAGACGTATTTTTTAGAGTGTTTGCTCAGCTGCAATATGTCTATAGGACGTTTCCTATCAGATGTCAAATAGACGTTTAGAAAATGTCTTTAAGATGTTCATGATTTAGAGATTTATGTAAAACTGACATCTTAGAGACGTCTATCAGATGTTTGTACACAGCAGATGCTTTCCAGATTTTTAACAGACATCTTGCAGACGTACCTGTGCTGCATGGTGTATGAATATGATAATCAGTACCATGAAATATCTAAAAGAACCAAGGTATAATGTGGCTATTCTCTCATAATCACATTTAGCGCCACACAATCAACTAGTTTGCAGTCTTTAACCACAAACATTTCAATGACTTGTAAATTGTACAGTGGTTCAGAGGAAATTACCAGCACCGTGCATAGAAAAATTTGCATACCTATAAATATTCCAAATGCATGATCATTTACTGTAAATCACACTGGGAGTTCATTTCAAAATGTCAACCAATCAACATGCAATAATTTCCCACCCACTAAAACTCAATGTATAAACAGATGCAAAGTCATCAAGCGTTCCTTGGTGTTTCAATGCATGTGAAATACTCTCAGTCCCCACTCGAGTTCTCAGATCTCCTCTGGATGGCAGTGTTGATGTAGCTGAGATGTCTGACTGATGCTGAACCCTTGAGATCTCATCAGAATAACCTCAGCACAGTATCTAAATGCCTCTAATGCAGTTCAGTTTAGTGATGCTACAAAACGTTCCTCTGCCGTCCAAAATAGAATTCAAAACACTTTGTTTCATTAGGAAATTACCAGTAAAACTCTATTGGTTTAGTTTTAGATTACTAGCACGGCCATTACTATTGATTACATCAGTGTTGTTCCCACCTAAATAAACAATGCACCCACAAATTAATTCATTAACTTGTTTACTTGCGTACATTCAGTTGTTTTGACCAGTTGTTTAGCAGCATATGCAAAATGTTCCTTCTCCATGCAATGGCAGACTGAGTGAACAGACTGTAAAGGTTAAAAAATGACAATAACACCATAAATGTATCAAAACATAGTACAGTATGTCTATAGACACAACACAGTGCAATGAGTAACTCAAAATACAGCAAAAACACCTGTGAAAAATCAATAGGGAAAAATCCTTCATATTAACGCAGCACATTGGGCCCTGTTTTTACAGACGTTTTTGAGAGTGTGAAGTCATACGATGCTTTATTTGACAAATCATTCTCTGGAAATCTTCCCATTTGCCATCGCATTTCCACAACTTTCTGTCTTGCAATATCTATTGGCCAGTCCCAACATAGATCATTTGGGTTTCTAAGTGCTAAGTTTCTTTAGTGGTGCTAAAATACACAAAATAGTGTGATGTGACACACCATCTACTTTTGAGGCACTAAAGGCCATGCTATATTGTTATTGTTGTCAATATAATCAATGTGGCAAGTTGGCAACATATTTTGACACTGTGCATGCTATCACACATCTGTGTAGTTCATAAATATTTATAGTTATAGTTTTGACATGCTCTCTCTCTCTCATGGGAGCAGTGAATGGATTACATCATGTAATTTTATGCATCAGCTGCATATCTCCAAAGCAGAGGTCACATCAATGTATTACTGTGAATCTTGAGGAGAACATTCTCAACTCACCCTATGCACTACTAGTGCACGCTATAGTGAGCGGGATTCTCAGTTCTGACCATACAATTACACTTCACAGCATCTTTATGGTCCATCCAAGACTGAATCACCCCCTGCCTGAGTTTGATTTTGGTTCCACTGGTTTATGATGGTCTTTTATGATGAGCCACACTATATGAGTGGTTAAAGGGTTAGTTCAGCCAAAAATGATCATTCTGTCATCATTTACTCACCCTCATGTCGCTCCAAACCCGCATGACTTTCATTCTTCTGTGAAACACAAAAGGAGAACTTTAGCAGAATTCAAAATTTAACAACATAACGTAACATTCTTTTAAATAGGCCTACAGTGAAAATAGACTGACTACAAATATGAGTTAATCCCGAATTTTTAGTTAAAACTTTTTGGATAAACATAAGTTGTCATTCACTATTAATTTCTTCTCAATTTCCAAATTCAAGAGTTTTACCTCAATTTTAAAGGGTTTTACACCTGCTGTGCAGGACCAAAACCATTTCTGCTCAAGATTTTATATCTATAAACGTTAAGCGTTCCCCCACAGAAAACCATTATAAAGAAAATCCTTAATGTGGTTTAATGCATTAAGACAGTGATATTAGAAGACCAAATAAAGTATTAATAAAGCATACTATGTACAAGATGAACACTGAATAGAAACGTGTGTACGGTAAGCGTTTCCTTATAGAAAACCATTATAAAGAAAATGCTTAATGTGGCTTAATGCATTAAGACAGTGCTATCGGTGGACCAAATTCGGTATAGGCTATTAATAAAACACATACGTACAGAATATGAACACACCGCACAAACTGTCATGTTAACCGTTTTCCCATAGAAACTCGTCATAAAGAAAACGCTTCCCTGAAAGCATGACGTCTGCATTTACATCTGCAAGACGTATTTTTTTAGAGTGTTTGCTCATCTGCAATATGTCTATAGGTCGCTTCCAATCAAGATGTCAAATAGACGTTGTCTTTAAGATGTTTATGATTTAGAATGCATGTAAAATTGACATCTTACAGACGTCTATCAGATGTCAAATAGACGTCTAGAAGATGTATTTAAGATGTTTATGATTTAGAATGTATGTAAAATTGACATCTTACAGTCGTCTATGAGATGTCAAATAGACGTTTTGAAGATGTCTTTAAGATGTTTATGATTTAGAATGCATGTAAAATTGACATCTTACAGACGTCTATCAGATGTCAAATAGACGTTTAGAAGATGTCTTTAAGATGTTTATGATTTAGAATGCATGTAAAATTGACATCTTACAGACGTCTATCAGATGTCAAATGGACGTTTAGAAGATGTCTTTAAGATGTTTATGATTTAGAATGCATGTAAAATTGACATCTTACAGACGTCTATCAGATGTTTGTACACAGCAGATACTTTCCAGATGAAGCGATCTTTAACACATCTTGCAGACACTATCTGAGATTGACAGGCACACTTTTGTTCAGTAAATTTGAGAAAGACTTTCATCCTAGTTTCTCTAAAAAAGCAGACATTGATGGGATGCTAATCAAGCAGTAATCAAAAGTGCTGTGTGGTTTCAGAAGACTTGGAACTCAGCGAATGAATCATATGGACTAAGCTCGGTCACTAATAGCGTGGAAAGAGCAGCATGAGCGGAAGAAAGTCATATAGGTTTGGAATGACATGAGGGGGAGTAAATGATGACACAATGTTCATATTTGAGCTCCTTTAATGTCTGTGAAAGACGGTGAGGATCTGCAGTATGTTTGATCGTGTGTGCAGTGCATTCTGGGAGGACTGCTGCTCTTGAAGGCGTTTTGTTCGCGTTGACTTAAAGCGGAGCAGATGAAGCCCTCTCACTGTTTCCTGAAAGCCTGTGTGCTTATCTGCCGTGTCAGGGCAGCACAGGCGATTTCAGCTGTGAAAACGGCAGCAGTCGCTCGCGTCTGTCAGCTGGAGGAAAATACAGGCGCGGGACTGACCCGCTTTAAAAAGCAAGCCTACAGAGGAGTGCTGGGACCACAAAACCTAGATTTCACATGGGATGACAGCATATAGCCTACAGTAGGTTTTTAACACAGCTGCCATTGAAAACACCTGCAGGAAATGTTATCTACATGAACACGAGAGAGAAAAGTACTAGATATCGAGCACTGGATCGCAAAATACATCACCTTTCATTGCTTTTTACAGTATGTGTTGAATCATGTTGAACACACGCATTATCAAAACACACTCCTGTGCTACAGCATGGAATTCACAAAGCACACTGAAGAGCATATTATTACATCTAAATAAATAAATTAATTGATTAAAAAAAGCTGCCAGTTGTTATTATTATCATTAGATATTATTACTTAAATATTTAGCCACTGAAAATATTAATGAACCCTAAAACTAGTCAGAAATAGCTTAACATTTAAAGCTCAACAAAGATAAACTTACTTAATAGCAAACATTTCTATAAAGACTTAGGATTTGTAATATAATATTATGCTCACTAGGTAGTAGTTTTAAGAATTGTTAAATTATTTACCTTATTCTAGAAATAACATATAATATACAATATTTAAATTCATATATTAAATATATAAAGTATTCTATTTTATATTTAATATGATATTGAATCATTTCTGTCAAAATTTATTATTATTATATTATAATTATTATCCTTACTATATATTTATGATAGTTTCAAGAATTTTAGTTTACCTCACTGCCAGTTTTTTTTGACAAAATATCATATTATATATTTAATGTGATATTAAATGTAATTATTATATAATTCAATATTTAATATATTAAAAGATCTAATATATATTTAATACCATATATTAAATATAACATATTTTATATTTATATGATATTGAATCTTTTCTCTCAAGATTTAGGATTATTTATATTAATATTATCCTTACTAGATATTCATGGTAGTTTCGAGATATATATATATATATAT
>NW_015630332.1:22916-24085 GCF_001515625.1 Sinocyclocheilus rhinocerous | reverse complement strand
AAAAAAAAAAAACAAGGTCAAAACCAGGTCTTGATATTGAAACAAAAAATATCTAATATTAATTCAGTGACAAGTTATTAAGTTGAATTTTTTACTTCCAAAATTTGTCTTTGTACCTGTCAATATATCCATGATATATATTCATCCCGTCGTAGACGCCCGTCATAGACCCTCACCGCTGGACCGTCTGTTTCAGCGTCTGCAAGAGATCTAAATGAAGAAAAATGGAGCGAGATGTTAAAATATTCCATCTGGATCCTTTAAACTCCAATTTTAATGAGCAGAAGTATTTTACAACTCCGCACAACTTGAAATGAAGTGCTAGCGTGGCTTAACATTTAGCAGGACTAGCTTCCTGCTAAGCTGTGGAGTCAGTGTTTTACGGGGCTAATGTAGCCGGTGTTCATTAGCGCCGCACGTTCATGGGGAACTAAATTAATTGCGGTGGGTCGAGTGAAGAGATCAGGGAGTTTCACCTTCATTCGGAGAGTTTTACACCAGCTGTGCAGAAGCAAACACCATTTCTGCTCCTCATTTCACATCTATAAACTCTGTTTTGCTCGCAGCAGCAGAAGTTCAGACTCGCGGGAACCATTGTGCGGTTTTAGCGGTCACTTGGTTAATATAAATATCTTTGTGGGTCATGTGCAGAAGCTAACGTGGATCTGAAAAGCTGACCGATAATCGACCGATAATCCTGAAGGACTTCAGACCCTGGAGAGCCATTAACACCCACTTTTTCTGATCCATCAAATGGTTTAAAAAGATCTGAAGTGTCTCTTAGCGCCTCTCGTGTGATCGTGACCTTTCTGACTGTGTTTGACGGCAGATACGAATATAATTGATTCAGTGACACACATGGATCAAAGGCCTTTTAGTATTTTTCTACACGGCTGACGTGTGTCACAGCAGTCACTGAAACTGAATGGCTAAAATACTACATCTTATTTTAAATGGGATATTGAATATAATTATAATATCAATATAATATAATAAATCAATATAATAATATAAATATCAATATTTGTATTATAATAATATTCAAAAGAATATATTAAATATTAATAAAATATTAGTATTAAATAAAATATTATATTTTATATAATATTGAATAACTTCTGGCCAGATTTATAATTATTAATATTATCGATACTAGATATTTATGATAG
>NW_015630332.1:18093-22220 GCF_001515625.1 Sinocyclocheilus rhinocerous | reverse complement strand
TCTGAATAACTTTAACTGGCAGTTTTTTTTATTTAAACATTTTATTTATTTTAAATATATATTTCAATAACATATTAAATGTTAAAAATATTATATTTTAAATTTAATGTTTTAAAATAATATTATAATTTAATATTTAATATATCACATATAATATTCAATATATTAACATAAAATATTAATTTTTATATGTAATAAGATATTGAATAATTTCTGTCAAGATTTATAAATATTAATATTATCCTTATTAGATTTTTTGAGTAGTTTCAAGAAATTTTGAATCATTTTTGTATACCTCTTTTTCAGTTTTTGCTAGATTTCCCCCCCAAAATAATATATTTTATATTTAATGTGATATAGAATATAATTTTTAAATCATTTAATATTTATTCTATTAGAATACATCATATATAATATTCAATATAATATATGAAATATAAATATTATATTTTGTATTTAATATGATACTGAATAATTCTGTCAAGATTTAGGATTATCAATGTTATCCTTACTGGATTTTTTTTATTCAATAATCATTTTGCCAATTTACCTCATTGGCATATTTCTGCTAGATTTTATTTAAATTACATCATATGTAATATTCAACAACATGTTAAATATTAAATAACATAATTTTCATATTTGATGTTTGACTAATTAGAACAAACAAATCTGCTTCAAATATTACAGCAGTAGCCATTAATTTCAGAAAGATACATTGAGTAAATATTTAATGTGATACTGGATATAATTATAACTTAATTTAATATTTAATTATTTAATATATTATGATATATCAATACTGTATATTAAATATACTTTTTTTTTAAATTTAATATGATATGAAATCATCTGTCAAGATTTATATAACTCTTACCAGATATTTATGGTAGTTTCAAGAATTTTTCAATCTTTTTTTGACCGACATGTGTTAGTTAGCAGTGAATGAAATAACACTCTGGAGTAAAGTGAATTATGTAAAATGCGATCACAAGACACTTTCAATATTTTTGTTTGGAGAATGAATTAATTGAACATGCAAGAATGACATATAATGCCTGTGAGATGGCAAGTAAACAAACGGATTTGAATAATTTATGAGAATGAGAGTGATGATTGACTAATTAGAACAAAAACAAATGCTACAGATATTTCAGCGGTGGCAGACATTTATTTTTATAAAGACTGTATTTCTTTAGCACTCACTTTCATTGGTAACAATGACACACATTAGGTCAAGGGTCACTGAGCTCACAGCGTCTGTACTTATAAACAGGATCTTTAAATTGAGCATCAAGCGATCGTTAAGAGGATCATTGTTTGTTGAGACGGGAGCAGCTCTTGAAACATCTTCCTCTCTGAGTTAAGTGCAGGCTAAAAGCCGACTCTCATCCACCAACAGGAAACACATCACATCCAAGGTTAGCAAGTGATGCTTTCACAGTCTCATCCATGCTTTCAACCTTTTGTTCTTTACCGTTTTCTCTGCTTCATCCTTAAATTGCACCTTAAGACACATTAACTTTGTTGTAAGGTTAACAGCTGATTAGCTTAGCGTGCTGCAATAGCAGTTTGAATGTAAGGAAGTAGAATGAATTGCACATGAAAGAAATTCACATCATTTTTAATTAGAAAAACAAAATTTATCAAGACAAACACTGACTACTGGTTTGAAAAAGTCTTGTTTGAAAGTTTAAAAGGTATTGAATTTTGAAGGTAATAAGATGGATGGATGGACAGACAGATGGATGGATAGAATGATGGTCAGAAGGATATAGAATGATGAATGATGGATGGACAGGTAGAATGATGGATGAACGGAATGGTGGATGATGGATGGATGAACGGATAGAATGATGGATGATGGATGGATGTATGGATGGATAGAATGATGGATGATGGATGGACAGATAGAATGATGGATGGATGGATAGACAGAATGATGGATGGATGGTTAGAATGATGGATGGATGGATGGATGGATGGATAGACATAGAATGATGGATTGATGGGTGGATGGATAGAATGACGGATGGATGGATGGATGGATAGACATAGAATGATGGATGGATGGACGGATGGATAGAATGACGGACAGACAGATAGAATGATGGATGGATGGATGGACAGGTAGAATGATGGATGATGGATGGATGGATGGATGGACGGATGGATAGAATGGTGGATGGATGGATGCATGGACAGACAGATAGAATGATGGATGGACAGGTAGAATGATGGATGGATGGACGGATGGATAGAATGATGGATGAATAGAATGATGGACAGACGGATATAGAATGATGGATGATGGATGGATGAACAGGTAGAATGATGATGATGGATGGACGGATGGATAGAATGATGGATGGATGGATGGACAGACAGATAGATAGAATGATGGAAGGATGGATAGAATGGTGGATGGATGGATGGACAGACAGATAGATAGAATGATGGAAGGATGGATAGAATGGTGGATGGATGGATGGACAGACAGATAGAATGATGGATGGATGGATGGATAGAATGAAGGACGGACAGATAGAATGATGGATGGACGGACGGATGGATAGAATGATGGACAGACAGATAGAATGATGGATGGATGGATAGAATGACGGACGGACAGATAGAATGATGTATGGATGGACAGACACATAGAATGATGGATGGAAGGATGAATGGATGGATAAATAGAATAATGAATGGATGGATAAATAGAATGATGGATGAATGGACAGACAGATAGAATGATGGATGAATGGACAGACAGATAGAATGATGGATGGATGGATAGATTATATAATTAAAATGGAGACAGTTTTGCTCAGACGTGGCTAGTTGCTTCAACAGCCATCATGTTAATGTTACATGACCAGTCTGACCAACTAACAATTAGTCAAAGGATGCTTAGTCTTACTTTTCGGCCTCAAATTAGACCAATCTGAGTTAAGTTATAACCTGCAATACTACTTGAAAGAACAGTCCACGCTGTTATTTTAAGCCTCTTGTTATCTTAATGCTTTTTTGGAATCTCATTTGCACCTTTCAAAACATGAAATAACACTGCCGCCGCCTTTTAATCAAAATTGCAGGTGTTTACAAAATGTGTCTTAATATAACCAGCTGTCCAAATGTGAAAATACATTTCCACCTTGCCTGTCAAAAATATCAGCATTCAAAACTGACAGACAAACAAAGCTGAACTAACAGATGAACGTACGCGGACGCCTAAAAGAAAAGCAACAACTACAAAAAAACCTAAAAATAAAACAAAGTTTGCATATTAAAATGAAAAAGATTTGAGCTTTAAATAGATACAAATGATTTTAATCCGTAGGATATCATCCAATCATCAATTATGCAGCTATGTTTCACATCGATCGAGATGTTCTGACCTTTAATCGTAGCTTAGTTAACGCAATTATTGACAGGCAAGTCAATGCATATTAAAAAAGAGCTCATAATAAACCAGGAACTGCCACACAACAAATCAAGAGTGTTGAGAGAAAGCTGGCAAAGACATCAAGCCGAGTTAAACATCCTTTGATATCATCTGTGCTATAAAATTAATCATTCTCAAAGTTAAACCTCCAATATCTGGAGTCGGTCCAAAGACCAAGTACAAATCTCAAACAGAAAGTCATTATTTTCTCCTTTGAACAGCTAATTATCAATTTATGTCAGATGTCAGATCACCAATTAAACATAATTACATTAGCAAACAATTCTAGGAGAGGAAGTCTGTGACACACTGTGTCTTATGAGCTTTTTATGTTACAGACTTAAAAATTAAACCTGCGGGAAACCTTGATAAAGAACTGAAAGGAAAATGAGCCAAAAATGAACATTCACTTACTCTCAGGCCATCCAAGATTAGGATGAGTTTGTTTCTTCATCAGATTTGGAGAAATGTAGCACTGCATCAGTGTCTCAGCAATGGATGCTCTGCAGTGAATGGGTGCCGTCAGAATGAGAGTCCAAACAGCTGATAAAAACATCACAATAATCCACAAGTAATCCACACCACTCCAGTCCATCAGTTAACATCTGGAGAAGACAAAAGCTGAAACAAATTCATCATTAAGACGTTTTTACTTCAAAATGTTGCTTCCGGCTAAAAT
>NW_015630332.1:15225-17547 GCF_001515625.1 Sinocyclocheilus rhinocerous | reverse complement strand
AGAGTCCATAATCCATAATAACTCTTCCTCCAGTCCATCTCCTGTTGTCTCTCACACCAAAATCCAGCCACATATTTGTTTAGAGCTGTTTTGGCTTGTAAACGGCACTTGATCTGAGCAGATTTCTCTCCTGATTCAGCACTTTTTCCACTGGAGGAAGCGTTAGTATGGATTACAGGCTCGTATTTTAGCTAGAAGCAACGGTTTGAAGTTAAACCGTCTTAACAATGGATTTGTTTCTTAGAAACATGCAGCTTTTAGCTTCTCAAGACGTTAACTGAGTGGTGTGGATTACTTGTGGATTATTGTGATGTGTTTATCAGCTGTTTGGACTCTCATTCTGACGGCACCCATTCACTGCAGAGCATCCATTGCTGAGACACTGATGCAATGCTACATTTCTACAAATCTGATGAAGAAACAAACTCATCCTAATCTCGGATGAACTGAGGGTGAGTAAATCATTCATTTCTGGGTGAACTATTCCTTTAAGAGGGTAAAACCTCCATCATTCAGAAGCAATTCACTTCAGTATTATGAAAACCATCAAATTTGTCAATTGCCACTTTGACTCTGCACACTCATAACCTTTTCCCTCTTGTATTTTGAGTGTAATTCTCAGATATATAGAGATAATGAATTATGCATGTCTTCATATGGGTCCATTAAGCTTTCTATATTCAACTCAAAGCCAGGCGGAATGAAACTGTACAGTTTAATGTGGCTTTAGGTGTATTTATCACGTGCAAATCACTGATACAATTTACCTGACAGTTATTATTTTTCACAGCAAGATAAGACGCGAGGAATGCATTTACACGAAATGGATCTACAAAGGTCAACGTTTTTGCAAAACCTCAAAAGCAGTTTTTTTTAAATTTATAACCCAACACAAACGACGGCCTTATCAGCATTCTGCCATAATTCATGATTTCACATATTGTGAGAGTCTGAATACAGACATTCAGAGGTAAAGCAGACCTTTTCCAATTGTTTGCTGCTATTTCGCTCAAGTGTTTTGGTTTTTCACGGTGTATTCCTGCATTGAACATTCAGTGAATATTAGTTATTTCAGTTTTAAAAGCATCCACAGATTCTTCACTCGAAATGTAGTGGATGCTTTTTCATCCAAAGCTTGTTTGGAAGCACCAATCCATCCAAAGAAATGGTACGCTTGCAGCCTGTGGTTTGGTAACTTGGTTATGTTGACTCACTGTCCATCAGAGTGGAACGTTATGGCTGATAACTTCATGCCCGAGGAACAACAGTTCATTCAGCTTTAGAGTGTAATTAATGATGATTACATGCTCATGTAGCTCGTGTTGTTGTGCCTCATGCTATTAATCATAATTGGACTTCCAAAGAAACAAGCTGAACACAGTGACACGTCAGCGGCCTCTGCCTTTTCCAGTCACTGCCAAGAGTAACGTCACATGAGAACGTACATCTGAACACCTATAGTACACTAAAACAGAGAAACATGCTAAAAAAAAAAAAATAAAAAAAAAAAGTCAAAATTCTAAATTTTAATCAAATTCATTTCACGATAAATTTGATAAAATTAAATTCCATTATTAAGGATTTATTATGAAGTCTATTTTTTTAGCTAATTATTTTTTTTATTTGCCAATTTAAATAAGCATCCACAGATTCTTCACTCGAAATGTAGTGGATGCTTTTTCATCCAAAGCTTGTTTGGAAGCACCAATCCATCCAAAGAAATGGTACGCTTGCAGCCTGTGGTTTGGTAACTTGGTTATGTTGACTCACTGTCCATCAGAGTGGAACGTTATGGCTGATAACTTCATGCCCGAGGAACAACAGTTCATTCAGCTTTAGAGTGTAATTAATGATGATTACATGCTCATGTAGCTTGTGTTGTTGTGCCTCATGCTATTAATCATAATTGGGCTTCCAAAGAAACAAGCTGAACACAGTGACACGTCAGCGGCCTCTGCCTTTTCCAGTCACTGCCAAGAGTAACGTCACATGAGAACGTACATCTGAACACCTATAGTACACTAAAACAGAGAAACACGCAAAAAAATTGTTTTTTTTTTTTAAAGTCAAAATTCTAAATTTTAATTAAATTCATTTCATGATAAATTTGATAAAATTAAATTCCATTATTAAGGATTTATTATGAAGTCTATTTTTTTAGCTAATTGTTTTTTTTATTTGCCAATTTAAATTTTTTTAACATTTTAATTTGTCAAAAATTTAATAAAAATGTTAATCAAGTTCATATCTGTAACGTGTCTGTTTTCTGTCTGCCCGTTTGATCTAGTTTTCCTGAATTGTCTTATTCCTCGCTATATTCGC
>NW_015630332.1:9639-12778 GCF_001515625.1 Sinocyclocheilus rhinocerous | reverse complement strand
ATATCGTCCTATCCTAACAAACCATACATCAGTGGAAAGCTTATTTATTCAGCTTTCGGCTGATGTATAAATCTCAATTTCGAAAAACTGACATTTAAGACTGGTTTTGTGCTCCAGGGTCACAAATGTGTTATATACACTTTATCTATTTGCATCTGTTTAATCAACTGTGTGAGTATAGTCATATCTAGTTGTTTTTGTCTATTAATTGTTTTACCCTATTCAGCTGTGGTTTCTTGCCTTAAATATATGGAACCTATATGAACCTATATGGAATATATGTGCCTCATTCGTCAAACACAAGTAATATGACAAGCAATAAGTAAACCTTAATCATTTATACACACAACCAATTAAGGTTGAAGGCAACAATTTATGGTTAACTAGACAGAAATGTGTTGCTTGTGCTACATAGCAGTGGTTCATTGTGTCGTTTGTGTTCAAGCAAATGCTGGAAATGTGCTGAAAATTTGTCAAATTAAAATAATTAAAAGACATTATTGTGGTGAATGAGTAAATCAGTGACTAGCATCTCATTTTTGTACAAATTTGATTAATCAAATTCACACTGAAGATTTGATTACAAAATCTGACTAGTCTCATTTTTGTGGTAAACAAAATCCATTATTGAGTTAATAAATAAATAAAACAATTAAGAGTTAAAAACTGACATAAAACAACACACATTTAAAAACACGTTCATAAAACAATTTCTTGAGCAGCAAAGCAGCATATTGTAATGATTTCTGAAGATCATGTGACACTGAAGACTGGAGTAATGATGCTGAAAATACAGCTTTGATCACAGAAATAAATTACAGTTTAACAGATATTCACATAGAAAACAGCTATTTTAAATGGTAATAATATTCCACAATTTTACTGTTTTTACAGTATTTTTGATCAAATAAATGCAGCCTTGATGAGCAGAAGAGACTTCTTTCAAAATAATAAAATCTTAATTATTCCAAACTTTTGACCGGTAACGAATGCATATGGTACTTTTCTAATTTAAAAAAATAATTAAATGAAATGCATAATATAGTGTATTTTACATTCCAAAATGTCACTGTGAAACCAAATAGAGTTTGACTCGAGATCTGTGTGTGCGTCACATTTCTTACCTTATCCTCACATCTCTCTGAAGGAGGAGCTCACAGTATCCATCACCTCCATATCATCGCCACAGACGCTCATGATGTCATTATTGTCGGCAGGCAGCAGGACTCCTCCTTTATTGGCAACAGAAGAAATTACTGCAGTTTGGTTTGACAAGACAAGAGACAAGACAAGACAAACAGAACAAACTACAGACAGACAGTCAGACAGACAGAGAGACAAGACAGACAAAACACAGACAGACAGATAGACAGACATACAGATAGGTAGACAGACAGACAGAGAGAGAGAGAGAGAGAGAGAGACAGACAGACAGACAGAGACAGATAGACAGACAAAACACAGACAGACACAGAGACAGACAGACAGATAGACAGGTAGACAGATAGACAGACAGGTAGACAGACAGACAGATAGGTAGACAGACAGACAGACAGACAGAGAGAGAGAGAGAGAGAGAGAGAGAGAGAGAGAGAGAGAGAGACAGACAGACTGATAGACAGATAGACAGAGACAGACAGATAGACAGACAGACAGATTGTTGGTTGTATTTGAAATTAATGCCATATTAGCTTCATCGGCTATTACATGGCAGATACAAATTAAACATTTAACAACACAACATCATAAATTCAATATAATAAAAACAGACATTTTTTAACATTTGACTTAAACAAAAAAGACAAGATTAAGCACAATTCTATAAAAGATTCTTTAAATGTACTTGTGATAAAAATTGTACAACTTTTTCTGGGTCCATAAATAAATCCTTACAAGTTACATACCAAAAATATAAGTCTTATAGACAAGTTGCTGTTACAGTATTGACATTCAATAAATGCCCATGAGTCAGTCTAGCATTACCTATCCAACACCTTGTGCACACAACTTGGTCGTGTCTTGATTTAAAAGGGTAGATGAACCACAAGATTTATTCAAATAATTTGTTATTTTGACATTCTACCCATTCTGCTGGCCATTTCTCATATATATATATATATATATATATATAGGTTGATTAAGGGCTTTATGCCTGAGGGTGGGATTTGGAGAACTTGTTTTCCAACCATGTCTGATAGATAGATAGATAGATAGATAGATAGATAGACAGAACGATAACCTGTGTTTAATTTCTTTCATTAAACTCCCCTTCCTGTCATTTCGATTCAAATTTCAATTATGAAACAGAAAGAGAGACAACTGCACATTAACTCAAACATTTTCATAATTTACTTAATTTTTTAAAACCCCGACGGATGAATCCCGGTCTGTTCTGTCCTTTCCATCTACCATGATCAAGGTCCATCAGTTTATCTGTAACGGACCATCAGCTCTTCACCGTCTGTCTCATCACGGCTGAATTCTGTTGCTCTTTCCTGCACTACACAAAGTTTCGAGGTAAACTATAGAAGACTTTAATTAAAAGCCACTATATTGCAATACTTCTTGAACATATCACAGAAACCAAGAGAGTTGAGTATGTTGAGGTTCACTTGGGGAAATTTCATTTTCATTTAAATCCAGATCATCAGTGGGCGGTGGTCTTATCGAATTCTTACACGGGACATTTGATTGGCAGCCTGAGGCAGAGGGTCGACCCTGGCAGCAGTGCCCGAGGGCTGTTGGCATACACTGGCCCTGTTTCTGTCCGCCACTCACCACTCACGCTAATCATCATTTATCACATGCCGCCTGCTTTGTCTTTGTGTCTGAATGCACATTGGGAAGAAAAATGGCTTTTGGGGCGTCATAAAGTGAGATGGATTGAACAGACGTCCCACCGTTCAGACAATGAATCAACGGCAGGATAGACACACACAGTCACTTCCTGTTTGTTGCTGCCGTGTGTTTTGAGTTTGAGCTCCGTCAAGTTAATTCTTTGTCGTCTAATTTTTTATCTTAAAATCAATTTTATACACCATCATTTTCGTTTCTATAACGTGTGAATATATCCCCTATCGTATTCTACAACAAAAACAACCAGAGCGCCTTGTTATCACTAGTTCTATTTTTGACTTCC
>NW_015630332.1:4773-6466 GCF_001515625.1 Sinocyclocheilus rhinocerous | reverse complement strand
TTATTAGTGATGTGTTGGGAAACCAGGGGCCCTCTGGCTTGTCAACCACCCCAATAACAATCAGAAATATTAAATATTTAAATTGTAAGGACTCGTCTGCCTCTGTGTTTAGAAGTTACACCATCGATCTGTGACTAGTCATGCAAATGTGTGTTATAGTGTTCCATGAGTTTGCAGATGGTTGCAAATAGTATACATGTTGTGTGTCTCTTTTAGACTGTCATCATGGGATTAATATATTGTCCTATGTTTGTGAGGCTATGTGGTTCTGTCAGTGTGAAGATGGACAATAGATCTTTTTAGTGAAGTACCACGTTTGTAATCTAAGCCATCATTGTTTTCTGTTATGTGTAGTGTTCAGACTAGATGGGGTAGATGGGGTGTGTGTTCTGTGCTCATGTCTGGGAGATGGACGGAGTCTAATCTATAGCAACAAAAATTTAGTCTTCGCACCCATCTCCCGCGTTTCAGGTTATGGTCTAACAATTCTGCTGTCCTGGATTGATGCAGATGGGACCAGGCGCCTTCCTGGTATCTGTCCTCCAAGGAATCGCAGTGGTCAGCCTGAGACAGAATCAAATACAGAGAGAACCACAGTTAATTTTGAACTTCTCATCAGTTTCACGTTCAGACATGTGGAATTATTTTAACTACATCATCATCATGTATTGTACTTTTAATTCCAGATGTCACATGAAACTGAGTGTCATCGGTCAGATCTGAATTACTGCTACTGTTTCCGTGCAGTCTGAGTGTGTAACACCTGATGCTGCTCCTGCAGTTGAGCCTTCACAGTCTGCTGTGTCCTGAACATTAGAGATCCCAGTTCTGCTGGGGACATTTTCTAGATTAATTGGTGCTTTTATCACCCATGTCGTCATGAACTCCAATGGACTAATGTCCATGGCTTTAGTTGCAGTTGCTCTCATTACAGTCAGATCTGTGGGCAGAAATGTGTCCACCTGTTTCGGTGTTGTCTGTTTGGCAATTGTTGTTTTATAGTGTTGTTCACACATGCAGATCTCTGTGACACATAAAGACATATGGTATTTTGGTCTGATGTTTAGTATTTTACACCCCCCTTTCATTATTTTTCAAGTAAATTTAAAAGATCAAATAGTGCTGTGTGACTGCATTCGACTGTGGCTTTGTGTGAATACAGTCATGCTCCAAACAAAGGAAAGGAAGTTTTACAATTGTGATGTAAATTTGGTCCTGTTGCTGTAACAGGTAACCAGTGAATGCGAGTATGAGGTGAGATTTGGCTCAAAATAGTTCCATATGAATGTTTTTTATTTTTATTTTTTAAGGAGCAAGATTAGGTGCAAATTCAGAGCTTCTGAATTCTGCATTGAAATTTGGATGTTTCAATTTCCAAATAATGTTAGCCACTCTCTCTGATCAGATTAAATTTTTAGTTGGTGCTCCTCAGCGAAGGATGAATTGGTTCTCTATCGCTTGTGTCACACTATTGAAATGAAAACACACCTCCCTTTTGGGCACTGGGTAGCAGACCAATGAAATCTAATTGTAAGGGTTAGCAAATCACATTTCTCCATGTAATGCCATGCTTGGCGATTATAATATAATGTACATTATAATTTGATTTATAATATAATTATATTATATTAAAATAGTATATATTAAAATAATATTATTTCTGGTCTCTGGAGAGTCTTTGGAATAATATAGT
>NW_015630332.1:0-746 GCF_001515625.1 Sinocyclocheilus rhinocerous | reverse complement strand
AAAAGAAGCCATAGTTGGTTATTCTAGGGGGGAAAAAATGCTAATTGGCGAGGAATGAACAAACAATTTCATATATTGTCGTCCTGCGGAGACCTGCTCCTGTTTGGACAGCTTTCTCCTCATGTCCTGGCATATGTAAACTCCTTATTAAATCAGACTTACAGTATTTGAAGACTTGGAATGAAATCTGGAGAGCAGCGAGAGATATTTAATGGACAAACTGGGCATCGGTGAAGCTTTGAGGATTGTTTTCCTCCACAGTAACACTAATTCTCCACAGTGATCTTCCGTCAGTCGCATTGGCTTCTGTCTTCTTTTGTTAGCGATGTAAATTTGACTGCGATAATTAGTTGCCTGGCATCGCTATTAACGAGAATAAATGATTTCTGCATCAATAATTAATTCAGCACTGTGTGTAGGTGTTTGAATCGCATTAATTAGCTTGAATATACATATATAGCCTATTCCTACTCAGGTTTTCTGGGTTTTTCCTGTTTTGCCGAACCTTCTGACCTCCATAAAATAAATCTGTTTGTGTTTCATTTGAAGAGACGTTCATAATAGGATTTAGCAGTGTTCAGAAGTCTGCGCTGATAAAGATCAGACCGCTTGATTAATTAAAACAATTATTTACACAATGACAGGATGAACAGGATGGAAATAAAGAGCTAAAGTGAGTCATTGACTGTCAGTTAACATTAAGGACTTCCACTTGAAGTTTCTCGCTCTCTTTTTTTTTTTTTTTT
>NW_015630331.1:2547-2698 GCF_001515625.1 Sinocyclocheilus rhinocerous | reverse complement strand
TAATAGTAGTAGTAGTAGCATCTTTTAATAATAATTACTATTACCAACGACCAACAATATCTTTAACACCACCACCAGTCCTAAGTTCAGTTAAAATTACAAATATGCATTCATTCATGGTTACCAAGTTTTAGTTCTAATCACTAGTTCT
>NW_015630331.1:1046-2451 GCF_001515625.1 Sinocyclocheilus rhinocerous | reverse complement strand
AATGCTATAATGTGTTTCAATGGGAGTGTGTGTGCCATGTGTGTGTTTGTGTGTGTGTGTGTGTGTGTGTGTGTGTGTGTGTGTGTGTGTGTAAAATAGTACATCAGTCTGGCGAGTAAACAAAAAAATTTACTAGCCAATGGCGATTATATTGCCAAGTTATGCGTAGAGGGTTGCACCCCTAACTTTCGGTATATTTATTTATTCGCTGTTTGAATAACTGTGGAAATGAAAGCGTAGCTTACAATGTTTTTATTAAACTGTGATATAGTTAAATACAAATTCAGTCGTGTTATAATATTTTATGACATGATTACCTCCATATCTGGTACTTGCTAAAAAGACAGGTTTAAGATGCGCCTTGGGTAAACATTAGGCTACTTTTAGCCTTAGCCTGGAGTTGGTTCACCCTCCGTATGCGTCTGAGTGAGAGTTTTTCTCCGGGCGCACAAGTCCCGAGCAGTTATTGACCCACACGGTGACATGATATTGACGTGCCATGCAAATGAGCAGTAAAAACCTGATTGAGCATTCTGTATTTATTTATTTTTCTGGTGCAGTCGCCCCGTGCCGCCCTGGGCGGTTGCCCATGTCGCCCATGCCTAAATCTGCCACTGCATGCTAGGGCTGAAACGATTAGTCGACATTATCGACAACGTCGACAATAAAAAATTGTCGACAAATATTTTTGTTGTTGAGTAGTCGTTTGATCTCATATGACCTAATGTAAGAGCCTGCAATAGCGTGGTTTGACCAGTGGTTTAACCCTATAAGGTATTTTAAAGGGGTCATATGATGCGATTTCATTTTTTCCTTTCTCTTTAGAGTGTTACAAGCTCTTGGTGCATAAAGAAGATCTGTAAAGTTGCAAAGACTAAAGTCTCAAATCCAAAGAGATATTCTTTATAAAAGTTAACACTTAGCCACAACTACCTAAAACGGCTCGTTCTAACACGCCCCCACATGTCTACCTCACTATGTGGGAAGATTTACATAACGCCGCCCAAATGTTCACGCAAAAAAAGAAGGCGTAACTTTTATTCTCGATGTAGTTTTGTTGTTTCCGCCGCCATGTCGTAAAGACGCTGTGTGCTTCGTTGTGAAAGCGAAACTACTTTCAAAAGAGGACGATATCCGCTTCGTCATACCTGGAGCTGATCTGTGCTGGTCGCTGAGGAAATACATCAACTTAGTGCTGTGGATCACCGGATCGGCTTTCACCGTTTTCACCGCTCCTTCATCGGATCCGCCGGGACCGCCGTTCTCGATCCCGCCGCCTCAGCTCACTCTTGCCCGGCTTCAGCTCAGGCTAAGCCGGGGCTTTCGCTCACGCTAGGCCGCTGTGTTTTTCGTTGTGAAAGCGAAACTACGTTGTTTGGATTTCCAAAAGAGGACGATATCCGCT
>NW_015630331.1:0-809 GCF_001515625.1 Sinocyclocheilus rhinocerous | reverse complement strand
GTTTTGTAAAAATCGACGCGTTTCAAAAAGGCGGGGCATAGAGGAGAAACAATAATGTACAGTATGTGGAAAATAATGTGTTTTTTTAACTTTAAACCGCATAAACACATTTCATTACACCAAATACACAAAATAATGTTCTTTTTAGCAGCATCATATGACCCCTTTAAGAGAGATTATGTTGTGAATAAAATAGTTTATCCAAATATAAAACGCCTTATCACTTGACCTTTATTTAGTTTTTTATACATATGACTTACAAAAAGAGATTTTAGGCAGAAAGGATGTGTCATTCAGCTACTTTCTCATATAGCTAATTAAATGGTGAATAAGAGTTTCTCTGCCATCTCATTTTGTGTGCCAAATATATTTATTTGTATAAATTAATTGTATAACTGTAATTACATAATATGACTTTCAAAAGCTGAAGTGATTACCTTAATTTATTTGTTAGAATATGTATAACTCAATATTTTAACTAATTGCAAAAGCTGAATACTCAATAAATGTCTACTGATTAATCAGCTAAATAATCGATGATTAGTCGATTAATCATTTTCGCAATCGTTAGATTGATCGATTATCAAAATAATCGTTTGTTGCAGCCCTATTGCATACATGCATGTAATACGTACACTTCATACATGTGTACATTTAATGATAGAACTTGATCAGAACTAAAGAACTATGCTTAAGATGTTGTTGGTCATTCAGGGTTGCTGTAAAAAAATAGATAATTGTAATTATTATTAAAAGATAATACTAGTTTTCAGCATTTCACAACCCACACACAAACAACTACCAATTAA
>NW_015630330.1:0-975 GCF_001515625.1 Sinocyclocheilus rhinocerous | reverse complement strand
ACCGTGAAATTTTCAAATCGTGGTATACCTTGAAACCGGTAATTGGCCCATGCCTACTCTGTATGCTAGGCTGGGGAGGGGTTTGGAAGAATGAATTGTTGAGCGAATCGTTTGGGAGTCGTTGAGTAAGTAAGGTAAAAATAAATGCATATTATAAGACAATGAAAGTGTTTGACCTTGCATGCATTAACCTGTTGTTGGGGACTCCCAAAACCAAAATATGAACCTTTCATTACCCATAATAGGGCACTTTAATACATTTTTAAATGTAATTTATTACTGTGACGGCAAAGCTAAATTTTCAGCATCATTACTCCAGTCTTCAGCGTCATAAGATCCTTCAGAAATCATTCTAATATGCTGATTTGGTGCTTAAAGGGGTGATATGATGCGATTTCAATTTTTCCTTTCTCTTTGGAGTGTTACAAGCTCTTGGTGCATAAAGAAGATCTGTAAAGTTGCAAAGACTAAAGTCTCAAATCCAAAGAGATATTCTTTATAAAAGTTAAGAGTTAACCACGCCTACCTAAAACGGCTCGTTCTAACACGCCCCAACATACCTACGTCGCTCTGTGGGAAGATTTGCATAACAGCGCCCAAATGTTCACGCAAAGAAAGAAAGCATAACTTTTATTCTCGCTGTAGTATTGTTGACACTGCAGCCATGTCGTGAAGACGCTGTGTGCTTCGTTGTGAAAGCGAAACTACTTTGTTTGGCCTTCGTGTTTTTCGTTGTGAAAGCGAAACTACTTTGTTTGGTCTTCCAAAAGAGGACGATATCCGCTTCGTCATGCCTAGAGCTGATCTGTGCTGGTCGCTGAGGGAATACATCAACTTAGTGCTGTGGATCGCCGGATCGGCTTTCACCGTGGACTAAGCCCGGGGTTGTCACATGTGGTTGCCGCTCCTTCGTGGAATACGCTAAGCCGTGGCTTTCGCTCATGCTAGGCCGCAGTGTTTTTCGTTGTGAAAGCG
>NW_015630329.1:0-1215 GCF_001515625.1 Sinocyclocheilus rhinocerous | reverse complement strand
ATAAATGCATAAATGTGAAAATAAATAATTGTATAAATAAATAAAAGAAAAAATAAATAAAACGTGGAAAAATAAAAAATATATAAATAAAGAAATAAAATTATAAATATTTATTTCTTTATTTTTACTTTTCTGTGTATATTTATTTATTTATATTTGTTTGTTTTATATTTCTATTTATTTCTACCTAATTTCAGCAGTATTGGCATTCCATACAGTTCATCTTTAGTTGGATTTCAGCACTACTTTCTTATAATTAAAGTGCATTAAGTACAACATTAGTTGTTCCACTTTAGCAAACTTTAAGTATACCAGTTTAGTGAGATGCATTACACACTAACTAACGTTAAAAAAGTGAAATCGCAATGAACCACCCCTTTAAGTATACCAGTTTACTGATATGTAAACACTATGTAAATGTATTTTTAGTATAGCATGAAATAAATGTATTTCAAATACATTTTTGTATATTTATTTTTCACTAGGGAAGGCATCTGTAAAAGCTTTTCAACCGCCCATTCAGCCAAATTGTTAAGTGGCTGAGATTACCATTTCTGTAAAATTAATCACATTCAATTAACTAAGTTGATGTAAGGGCTTTTTATGTGATATTTTATTTTATCACAATGGATTGTTATTTCTTTTAAACTCATTAATGCAATGTTTTGTTCATATTGTCAGCAGATGTGCCCGTGTTTTTATACACAACATTTAATAAAACATTGATGCCAAAAAGGCGCATGTGACGTTGTTAGTAATTAACAAAGGTCCCTTTATTTTCTCTTTGCCACCTCGAAAGTTCTCAGTCCCTCAAAGTGTATACGGCCGGGAAGCAAGAAAACACACATCAAATTGTATTCTCAATACTTCAAATTTATTCATAGATACAAGGATATTATATAGGCATATGTCGAGGGGAGTTTCAACCCTTTAACCAATGAGGATATAGATGACATACAGTGGGTACGGAAAGTATTCAGACCCCCTTAAATCGATATAGTGTTTACACAGAACAGATTGCTCGAAAGCAGCTTCACAATAATAAACCGGAAAACATTCAGGTGAGACTAAATGTTTCACTTGGGTGCATGCAGTAAGATTAACATGGTAGCTCTTTTTTTTGCCTTTTATTATGGAAAATTCCAGAGTTTCAGTAAAATACTTTCAACAATTGTATGGCTTGTAATGAAGTTTAAACATTTCTGTGTTTCTTTC
>NW_015630328.1:486-616 GCF_001515625.1 Sinocyclocheilus rhinocerous | reverse complement strand
TTGCTGCCACCACCACCGCCATGTTGTGAAGACGCTGTGTGTTTCATTGCGAATACTTTGTTTGGTCTTCCAAAAGATGACACGACTAAAAATCAGTGGTTAAGTTGTATTTACAACACTGTTCCAGAAC
>NW_015630328.1:0-243 GCF_001515625.1 Sinocyclocheilus rhinocerous | reverse complement strand
TTTCTCCGATCACAAATGCAGACATGGTTTTATGTTTACGCGGCGCGATGCAACGCAACGCGTAAAAAGACAGTATAAGTCATTATAATAAATCGTAATTATGTCCCCACTGGATGCAACAAGTGCCTCGTTTATAATGGGTTTTAATGGTTTTGTCTCGTGGCGCCGGGACACAGCATCACACTATGGTAAGGGGCATAACATTTCCACCACACGCTTGAGGTATTCGGCCAATCACAACGC
>NW_015630327.1:0-1304 GCF_001515625.1 Sinocyclocheilus rhinocerous | reverse complement strand
GTAGATTGCAGAAAACATTAGTCATAACTAGTGATGATCCCAAATGTAAATTTGGGATGAAATCAAAGTTATGTAGAAACTGGGATGAAAACCGAAAGCAAAAAAATGGTCCTTTTGAAGGTAGTGTTTGAAATAAATGCACCATACTTCAAAAGTTTGGGGTTGGTTTTTGAAAGTCTCTTATTCTCACCAAGGCTGCATTTGTTTGGTAAAATAAAAATACAGTAAAATCAGTAATATTGTGAAATATTATTAAAATTAAAAATAACTACTTTCTACTTTAATATATTCAAACATGTAATTTATTCCTGTGATCTGCAGCTGGATTTTTAGCATCATTACTCCAGTCTTCAGTGTCACATGATCCTTCAGAAATCATTCTAATATGCTGATTTGCAAGCCCTATTGGACGGGACTAGTTTTCTAAACTAGGTTTGAGTTTTGATTCTTATCACCCGACGTCTGAGATTTTCATGTACTAATTCGCCAGAGAGCATCTACGGTAGTTCACATTGGCCAAAACACACGAGGAAATGCCTTGTGAAAAAAATATCATCGGCAGTCACAGACATTCGCATTCGGACGGGATTTGTTTTCTCAGAGGATCACAGAGTTTGCCGAAAAGCAGTAGGTAATTTGCTCTGGAATTATTACAGAGGTTGTGTGAGAAAAACACAGATGTGGCAGATTCAGATGGGATTAATATTGCAAAGTACATCTGTGAAACACAAATTTCTCTAAAGACCCCCTGTAAAACTAGTCCCGTCCGAATAGGGCTTAAGAAACATTTATGATAAACGGAGTTTAAAACTTCATGTTTTGTTGAAAAGCATTTATTTGAAATTGAAATTTTTTTCGACATTTTTAAATGTTTTTACTGTCACTTTTGATCAATTTAATGCATCCTTGCTGAATAAAAGTAATAATTTATTTTAAAAAATTACTGTAGGCTACTTTTGAACAATAGTGTAAATTACATCAGTTTAATTAATTTTTTTAAATTACTGTAGGCTACTTTTGAACAATAGTGTAAACTACATCAGTTTGGTACAAAAGCTCAAAAGGATGGACTGAGACAATTTCACTGTATTTTGCAACATTTCCTTAAATGTGTTTTTGTTTTGCAAGACCATTTGTATTTCTTGGATTTTTATCCACTTGCATCAGATTAAAACATAACCGGGATTGTCAGACTGTCGTTCTTGCACAATATTGTGTTAAATCATGTTGGGTCAAAGTCGAGACGTCCCATTCAAATGAAATTTTATACACATAGAAAGCACATTAAATGCAAATAATGTGTC
>NW_015630326.1:0-462 GCF_001515625.1 Sinocyclocheilus rhinocerous | reverse complement strand
AATAAAGGCTAACTGTAAATATTCAAAAGTGCTTGCATTTATTCAGACATGAGCCTTGCATTATTAAGATGGTCTGCCAAGTCAAAAATAGTCAAACTTAAAGGGGTCATATGATGTTGCTAAAAAGAACATTATTTGGTGTAATGAAATGTGTTTATGCGGTTTAAGGTTAAAAAAACACATTATTTTCCACATACTGTAGATTATTGTTTCTCCTCTATGCCCCGCCTTTCTGAAACGCGTCGATTTTTACAAAGCTCATCGGTCTGAAAAGCGAGGTGTGCTGTGATTGGCCAGCTATCCAGTGCGTTGTGATTGGCCTGAATACCTCAAGCGTGTGACAGAAATGTTACACCCCTTACCATATTGTTGTGATGCCTTGTCCCGGCCGAAGCGACGAGAAAAAAACATTAAAAACCATTATAAGCGAGGCATTTGTTGCATCCAGTGGGGACATAATTA
>NW_015630325.1:0-1290 GCF_001515625.1 Sinocyclocheilus rhinocerous | reverse complement strand
TTGTATTAACAAATTTGGTCCATTTAGAAACTTTGCTGTGTGAAAACATACCGCACTCGGGTCGCCAGTCCATCACAGGGTTAACAAAAAGACCAGGACTCGAACCGGGGACCTTTGGGGAATCACTCGACTGTAAGCGGAGTAAACCTGTGAGGTGAAGGACACAATCAAAATGTACACTAAATATAACAAATAAAAACCGTAAGAAACGACAAAGAAATTATAACCGTCCGAGTTCATTTAGGAGCTGCGACTTCAGGGAAACACTTTTGAGTGCTGACACGATGACGAATCAGTGAACGGTGAACATTTCAATTGAACGAATTGTTTGAACGAACAGACTCGTTAACATGTACCAGCGACGCACGTATTCTCATATAACACACACACACACACACACACACGTACTACACGCTCGCTAGCTCGTGTTCATTCAGGGAAACACTTTTGAGTGCACGCACGATGACGAATCAGTGAACGGTGAACATTTCAATTGAACGAATTGTTTGAACGAACAGACTCGTTAACGTGTACCAGCGACGCACGTATTCTCATATAACACACACACACACACACACACACACACACACACGTACTACACGCTCGCTAGCTCGTGTTCATTCTCGTGGTCAGGCTGCGCTGCGAGGAGCTCTTCACTCCACAGCTGGATTACACTCACATTTACTCTCATCAACAGCATCCTTCAGGTAATTTCTCATCTTTTCGATGCAATATGAAGCTGCTGTCGTCATTTACGCATGTCAACACAGATGCATGTGTCTTAAATGTACTGATGATTTCATATGCTGAAGTGAGAAATACACATTGCATTTAATATTTTAAAACGTGTTTATTTGTGCTTTAAATATGGTTGTATGGCTGATATTGTGTACATGTGTTAAAGTGTTCAAATGTGTTTTAAATTGCTTTATAATAATGAGAACGCAGCTGTGTGCGGCACATAATGTCCATTACTCAAGTCATTTTGCTGCAACGTGTAGAGAGTAAAGAGAAACATTTTATTTACGGTGATGACACGAAAAAGCGGTGAAAATTAAAAAACATTATAAAGATAAAAACTGTCTCAAAACCTAGTGAGCTGACTAGGCTGATGATCGTAGTGTGATGCTGCTGATTTGAAGTTCTCCTGCTTTGCGTCCTTGCAGAAATGCACCATGGTTACCATAGTTTTAGCTTTATTATCATGGTTACTACAGTTATTGCAAAAAAATAAAAAAATAAAAAAATAATAATAATAATAATAATTGGTATCCATCACTGATTTCTGTG
>NW_015630324.1:464-579 GCF_001515625.1 Sinocyclocheilus rhinocerous | reverse complement strand
TTGACCCGCGATTCTTCCTACCCCTACCCGTGGCCGGGGGAGGAGTGCGAGGCGCAACACTAGCCTTCTGAGCCAGTCTCTGATCCTCAAACTGAGACGGGCTAGGACCCCTGGG
>NW_015630324.1:0-214 GCF_001515625.1 Sinocyclocheilus rhinocerous | reverse complement strand
CGCTTTCGCGCATCGCCTCGATGTTGGCATAACTTGTATGCTGGAATCGATGGATGCGTGAAGAAAAAACGGCCTCTTCCATTCCTTCTCAATCTTTATATGAAAAACAGGAAGAAAAGACGGCTCACCTGAGCTGGAGGGTTTATGGCCAGAAAAACAACGTTCATCTAGATATTCGCGACGTCACTTTCTTCACCCGCTTCACGGCAAGTAA
>NW_015630323.1:0-776 GCF_001515625.1 Sinocyclocheilus rhinocerous | reverse complement strand
GTATTGTTAAAAGCGCTATATAAATAAAGGTGACTTGACTTAACATGAACTTCTGGCCATTTCGAGTGTGCGTCAACAACTACCAGAAACATTCGTCCCTCAAATGTGAATCCGCTGCCAAGGGGCTTCTGGCCATGACCAGGGGTGTAAAGGTGAGAGATATGGAGATTTTTGATTGTGTTGACAGGAGATGCAGGTCTTTGATTTTTCTTCAAATTGCGAGTCAATATTTGGCCACCAAATGTAGCTACGTGCCAGAGCTTTCATTTTTACTACACCTGGATGTCCTGTGTGTAAATCCTCTAAAACTTGTTGTCTCAGATTCGTTGGAACAATGACTCGTTGTCCCCACATCAGACAGTCCTGCATCAGTGAGAGTTCCTCCTTCCTCGTGAGATATGGTTTTAGTAAATTTTCTGAGTCTTTGCTAGGTGAGAATAATCCTGTGGATACCATCTCCTTTACACGACAGAGAATCGGATCTGCTCGGGTTTCCTTCCTGATGTCACTGCTACCCACTGGAAGTGCATCCATTTTTTTAATGAGGTAAGCCTCCACTGCATCTTCCCTGTCACTATGCTGTGCAGGCAGTGGCAATCGAGATAAACCATCAGCATTTCCATGGTCGTTAGCACTTCTATACTGAATTGTGTAATTATGTGCAGCCAGCAGAAGGGCCCACTTCTGGAGTCTTGCCGCAGCCATGGATGGAGTATGGTGGTAAGGGGACAATGATCTGTTAGTAATGTGAAATGACGTCCATATAGATAAGTGTG
>NW_015630322.1:0-478 GCF_001515625.1 Sinocyclocheilus rhinocerous | reverse complement strand
AGGGCTCATTCTTTCATTCTTTTTCCCTTTATTTATAGGGCTAATACATTTATATTTTTTCCCTTTATTTATACAGGGCTAATCATTCATTCATCCCTCTTGGGTGCGGCACGAGCTGCGTCCACACTCTGCCAGGAAGGGGTGCGCAGCTTGTACCCAACCAATACGGAATTTATTTATTTTCTCATACTTTCACCATCACTCATACAGACATTCATACGGACACAGACACAGTTTCAGTCTCATACAACAAAACACTACACTCTTCCTCGAGTGACCTGCAGTGCTCTCGTTCTTTTACTGATTAATCTCCCTCAACTCAGTAAAAAATCAGCGCCCAGCAGGGATTTTTGCCTACCCGTGCAGCCCTTTGAGCCTCCTTACTCCTTTTTCTTTCTCAAAGTGGTATCCGTAGGACTTGCGCGCTTTCCTATACTATATCTGCTTCATTGCTGCTGTCCTTTTAGGTCCCGACTAC
>NW_015630321.1:0-1360 GCF_001515625.1 Sinocyclocheilus rhinocerous | reverse complement strand
AGCCTGGTTTCTCCCAAGGTTTTTTTCTCCATTTCTGTAACCGATGGAGTTTTGAATGTAATAAAATGCGACTTAGGCTATCTGTTTTTATTTTTCCACTTTAGCATGTTATTTTATGCATGCAGCAAACGAAAGCAGGCGATTAATCACGATTAAAAATTCTAACGGTCGGTTAACAAATTTACATTAGTATTCTTATGCTTGGCTTCCCAGATAGTATCAGAGGCTTCACACTGTCAGATTTTGGGATTGACAACCGCATTTTCTTTACAGTTGTGAGTCTCGAAATGTCCCGTTCACACAGCAACTCACACAGTGTCCACACCGGACGCAAGCGGAGCGACAAAATATTATAGAACTCATTATAATCAGTGATGCTGTCTACACTGGATGCAGTGCAGCGCGACACGACAAATCTCTGACAGTAAACTGCTGCTGCGTTTACATTTATGACGTATTGACGCAAATTTCAAATGATTTTCAACGGTCGCTTTGTTGCGTCCAGTGTAGACAGACTTTAAGCCTTGTTTATACTTTCGCCTGGCTCTGCAGCATGAACCTCCGCTGACTGTGCCCCCATGTCAACAAGATTGGCCCCCCTCTAAATTTGGAATCATATCTCACCAAACAATTTTGGGTACAATGCGCAGTTTTTCCTGTAAACTATAGCTGCTAAATTCAAATCTGTGTCAGCTGGCTGGCGCAGAGCCAGAGACAGACGTGTTTCTACAGCGCTGCGCATTATAACCAATCACACACAATTTTGTTGAGCTTATGAATGAAATGACCAATCAGAGGTGTTCAGAGGAGTCATCTGCTGAGTCCGAAATCGCTCACTCGTTCACTCATTCACTAATCCCTATATAGTTTATGGCAGTTGAGTGGACTATATCAGAAAGGAGTGAACGGATTCGGACGGTGACGAATAAACTGCATGTGAGACTTGGAGCTGTTGCAAAAACATCTTCATCACATAGTACTTTTATATTACATGTAAATAATATTAATAGCAATAACACTCAAAATTACTTTTTTTGTAATTATACATAGGCCTACCTCCGTGTTTTTGTGGGCTTTGTGGTTTCATTGATGGTATTAATTTGTTTTGTAATGCTTTTATGTTCATAATCATACTGTTAAAATACTGAGAACAAAAATAAACACACATTAACACATATTCATAATTTTATGTATGTATTATTTTTAGCATCTTGAAACTCTCCCGAGCAGCGTTTTGAGCTCAGATAAGTTAATGGTCTTAGAGCACCCTCAGGCGACCGTTAATTTTACATCAGAATGAATATGCTAGCTACAGGTTGTAACACCCCTGTGGACTGTTTGTTGTGGTTTCTTCCCCTTT
>NW_015630320.1:0-1368 GCF_001515625.1 Sinocyclocheilus rhinocerous | reverse complement strand
GTCACCATACTTGGCCACATGTCACGTCACTTCACTTCACTTCAAATAATTTGGCAAAAGATCTCAACAACTCGGCCAGCTTGACTTTTTCACCCTCATTTAACCTCCTGGGGTCGAGGGTGGCGCCGGCGGCACATCTTGCAGATTTGAATGATAACAGCGAAAAGAACTTAAAATGCTCCTTCATACTTGACCGTACATATAAGAGTAATACAGCATTTAAATCTGTAAAGGGTCTACTTTTATTTGTGTACACTCACAATATCAACAAAACATTGTGCTTTTGCAAAATAAAGAAAATAAACAGGGTGTGCATTTAGCCGTCTCATTCTCTGCGCATATCTGTTTGAAACGCGTCACTAAAATGAACTGAAACTCAGCGAATATTTGACACACACACATGACAGATATATCTATAGAAAGCTTAACATGTCTACTTTTAAACGAAGTAAGTCATGACGAAAACAAATATTATGTGACAAAGTAATCAGTATGAAACCAACGCGATGTCAAGTCTTGGCCGTCGCCCTCATTATCGCTAATGTGACCACGCCCACGCGCCGATCGCACTTTTGTTATTACAATCCTCCACGTGAGACGCGCGCATGTAAACGCCCACATCACAGCAAACACAGCAGCGACGTTTCCTCAAAGTTCATCTCGGCTACTTCGCTTCTGGAAGAAGACGCGCTGAGAGAAATAAGCTTTGGATTTTCCTCAGAAGAACGCGCCGGCGTGATATTCAGTGGAGGATATAGTAAGTCTTTTTTTATTTGCCTACTTGCATTAGTTGCTATTGTGTTACTGTGACATAACTTGTACATATTTTACTAGTTACTTTTTCCAAACCATGATTCCTGACTAAATGTACAATCAAGTGAAACATTATGAAGATTCATTCACTGCATATATGTCTCACAACGCCAGGAAGTTTTTTTTATGTTCTATAAAATAGACAGCAACGATATAAAAGTAATGTGAAAACCATTTTTAATATGTTGAATGTTTTATTCTCGGTCATTGGTATTCGCGATCGTCTGATGTGTAAACGTATCAAGTAAGCTGTAAATAAGTGATGCATCGACAGACATATACGCGCGTCCTTTCTTATCAGTGATGCAATTTATTTATCAGCTATGCATCTTCTGGTAATTGCTAACAACTGTTTCAGTTTTCGTTTAGGACTGTGGCTGCATCACTGGCATAATTGCACAAGAAAGGCACACGTGTCGTTCAGTTTTGAGTTTGCTGGAAAATCATACTGAGTAAGTGCAAAGTATAGTAATTGTACTTTTATTATGCCTAGACTACATGGTAATATTTTTTGTGGTTGATAGTGTTAAAATGTAGTTTCTTTGTTATTGGCAT
>NW_015630319.1:1240-1482 GCF_001515625.1 Sinocyclocheilus rhinocerous | reverse complement strand
TTATATTCCGCTTTTACTCAAAACTCACTTTAAACCACCATCGAGAGTTTGTAATAACTTCCGATTGCCGTCTAATGTGTGTTTGGCCATGTAATCTTGCTGAAATTAAATATGTTATTACCTCTGAGTCTGGAGCAGCAATCATGGAAGAGAGAACACAAGCAGACAGCGCTGGAAGCTGCTATGCTCATCAGTAAATCAGTGGAAAATAAATAGAAATCATGATTCTGTCTGAGCTATGC
>NW_015630319.1:0-1228 GCF_001515625.1 Sinocyclocheilus rhinocerous | reverse complement strand
CGATTCTGTCTGAGCTAGGTGATTCTGTCACGCGCACTAGTGTAAATGTAGCTAACCGATGTGTAAACTGAAGACTATTTGAGCTTTAAAACTATTTGCACTGATTTTTTGTTTGTTACATTTTGTTCCTTTGTGCAGTGGCTCAGGAGATGAGTCTTTGAGATTGTATAAACATCAACAAGCTGAAAAATAAAACCAAAGGTTTTTTTTTTTTTAGATAATGTAATCTTGTTAAAATTGATTTCATAAAATTGGTATCGAAAAAAGTATCGTTCAGGAACCGGTATCGAAGTCAAGGTATCGGTATCGATATCGATATCGAACATTTTTGAACGATACCCAGCCCTAGTCTTAAGTGGACGTGAACAGTTGGGAGAAAATCCAATGTGTGTCAAAATATTGTCTTAAAGTGAAAACAGTGACTGGCGCTTGGGCCATCAATGTTAATCAAACAACAAAATGCAAAGAAAAAAATCACAGCTCTCAATCTGAATAACGTTAGCTTTAATAAGCATTAGTCTATCAATTCATACAGTGAAAACTATGCAGTGTTCAATTAGATTTGATTACTTTATTTGATTTCTTTTGTAGGCTATATTACTTAACTGAACAGTAATGTCAGTAGACCTTCATGGAAAATTTAAAGCACTGTTTATTTCAGTTGTATCTTTGTTTTATTGTATTTGTCAGTTTGTTTTACTTTGTTTCTTTGTTCATGTTCTTACTGTGTCTTATCTTATGTACAGTATATAAAACACAAAAAATGCCTGCACACTGGTGCATTTTCAAATTGATGTTTTATATTCATTTCATTAATATATATATATGCAAAAGGCAAAAGTTGAAGAAAAAAGGCAAGAGTAGTAGGCTAATACCGTTAAAACCTTAACGATACCCATCCCTAGTGAAGAGCATGACCAACTTCATGTTTGTTCATGTGAACTTTCCACACTGAATCCTTCACTTTTGCAGTAGATTGGAGGCCATGTCAGGTCACACCAGAAAACTAGTATATATTTAGATGGATATTGCAAGTGATTCAAACTCACTGAAGTTGGACTAACTTGTTTAATCCTGATAGGAATGAGATATAGTAGCGTCTATGTCTTCTTTGGACTGGATCATCCTTGTGTTATAGCTTGTTATGCCACAACTATTTTGGGAGTCTGCTGTCAGGTGGTGTTTTACGAGATCTGTCCAGCACGCAATTCAACAGCCTTTACATTGG
>NW_015630318.1:0-586 GCF_001515625.1 Sinocyclocheilus rhinocerous | reverse complement strand
TACAGCTAATAATCTTTTAAGGTTCTACTGAAGAAAAACTCAGCTGCACCTTGGATGGCCAGAGGATGTGTAAATTAACAGCAGATTTTCATTTTTGCGTGAACTGTGAATTTAAAGGTGACATATCATGAAAATCGGACTTTTCCAGGTTTTAAAGGGATAGTTCACCCAAAAATGAAAATTTTATGTTTATCTGCTTACCCCCAGGGCATCCAAGTTGTAGGTGACTTTGTTTCTTCAGTAGAACACATTTGATGATTTTTAAGTCCAACCGTTGGAGTCTATCAGTCTTATAATGCATGGCAATGGTAACAAAATCTATGAGAGTAAAAAAAACATGCACAGACAAATCCAAATTAAACCCTGCGGCTCGTGATGACACATTGATGTCCTAAGACACGAAACGATCGGTTTGTGCGAGAAACCGAACAGTATTTATATCATTTTTTACCTCTAATACACCACTATGTCCAACTGCCTTGAGCGCGCGCACGGTGTGAGGTGTGTATGCGCTCTGGCGTAGTTTACGCAAGCGCCGGATTGATCTCTCGCGCTTATACGTCACTCATTGTTTACACAGTGCACA
>NW_015630317.1:1289-1398 GCF_001515625.1 Sinocyclocheilus rhinocerous | reverse complement strand
CACAGTGGAGTCAGCTTTCTTAATCGCGGCTTGTGTACTGCAAATTCATAATACGAGCATCATCACTGTGTCTGTCACGCGACTCTGTTCCCCTTTCGGGCTTGAACTG
>NW_015630317.1:347-1205 GCF_001515625.1 Sinocyclocheilus rhinocerous | reverse complement strand
TGAAGCTCGCGTTTATGGTAAGGGGCGTTACATTTCCGACGCGTGCTTTTGGTGTTCGGCCAGTCACAATGCACTGGGTCAGCTGGCCAGTCAGAGCAGACTGTGCTTGTCGGAAGGAGGGGCTTTATAGAAAACGAAGCGTTTGAAAGAGGCGGGGCATAGAGGAACTACAATAATGTACAGTATTTGAAAAATAATGTGTTTTTTGAACATTAAAGCATGTCAACATATTCTGTTACACCAAATACACAAAATAATGATCTTTAAAATAGCATCATATGACCCCTTTAAAGAAAATACTTAATGCATTATTATTTAATTATTATACCATTAATAGTTAACGTATTTTACTTATTTATTCATATTTCAGTACAGTAAAAGTACTAAAATTTGGTATAATAGTCATTTTAAAATAAATCCAAAAGCAAGATGTGATAAAAGCCATCTACTGGTTATAATGGTAATTTCATGTCATTTTCATCTTAAAAGTCTTTGTTTTCCACCAGGAGACACATTTTTGGCACTTTTTTTTTCATTTTCATGAATGAAAAGTGAATCTTTAAAGTGAATTTTACTGCACAACTGTACAGTTAAAAAAAATAGGCTTTAAAATATTTTTAAGTGTTTAAAAAATGTGCACTATAGACCAGTGTGTCTGTCGAGAGCAGGGGTGCCGTGTAAAAAATTTTTTTTTAATATTTTTAAATTGCTAAAATGTTTAAAAAAGCAGCTATTATATAATATCCATTTCTGATGTCACCAATAATTAATTTCGGCTGCCGAAAATTAGTTCACCGCTCAGGTTTCACTTTCACGTGGTGTGACGCTCTGCGTATTATCCCGCTCTATGCGTGTGTG
>NW_015630317.1:0-247 GCF_001515625.1 Sinocyclocheilus rhinocerous | reverse complement strand
AGGAAACATCGATGTAGTACAGTATTGTTTCTGTCTGCAATAGCCCTACTGTGTTGTAACATGGTGTGGTATATGGGCAACTCTGGTAACGCTGCCCTCTCATTCATTGATCTGCTAACCGCTGTTATGCTCACGTGTTCTGATAATAATAGCTTTCTACCACTAAACATTATTTGGATAATTGGTAAAAAAAAAAAATGTAAATATCTTAACCCTACTATTAGACCTACCTGAAAAACTAAAAAGC
>NW_015630316.1:0-1799 GCF_001515625.1 Sinocyclocheilus rhinocerous | reverse complement strand
GATGTTGACATGCTGGCTTTGTTCACTTCGAGCCTGCGTGCTTCAATGACCTCTGCTAACTTCCGCAAGACGCAGTCGTGGCGCTACCCGTACCGGCCCTGGGTCAGAGCAGTCTTGCAGCCGGAGAGGATGTGTTGTAGGCTGAGACTCTGGTGGCCACAGAGCTGGCAAAACTCTTCTATGCCGTACCAGCGGTGTAGGTTCTGGGGGCTTGGGAGGGTATAATACGTGGCCCTGATCATGAAACTTATCAGTTAGTTCGGCCATGATGACAGTCTTCGTGGTGGTGGACCAGATTACAATGTCAGGTCGAAGAGATGTCATGACAATCTGCTGAGGGAACTTCAATTGGCGACCAAGATCGACTCTCAGGTCCCACTCGCCTCAAGTTGACAACAGGGACCTCTCCCGTACGAAGCTGCTTAACTCCTCTCCCCCTTGCCTGACAAATTGAATAGGCTGGTATGATGTTGACATGCTGGCTTTGTTCACTTCGAGCCTGCGTGCTTCATGCCCTGCCATGCTGTATCAATCCCACTACCTCTTGGTGTTTCAGACGAGTTATGGCCTGATGCACTGCTTGTGGTGCATCCCATTTTCTTCCGGTACGAACTTGGGCATTAGCATTTTGTACCACTGGGTCAGGAGAGTCTTTCAGCTCAAAAAGCAGTCTCACCTTTTCCAGTTTGTAGCCCAAACTGATGGTTTTCATCGGAAGCCTCAAGGTGTTCTTCCCAAACAGAGCTGAAGTGGACAGGCATCGGGGAAGGCCGAGCCACTTCCGGATGTAATTATTTGCCTTTGTGTCCATCTTCAGGACTGTCGATGAGATGATATCACATAACTTCAGGGGCCACAACAGGCGATGGAATAGAGTGAACTGGTAACACCAGACCTTGAATTTGCCTGGAAGCGGGCTTTCGTCAATCTTTTTTAGACCACCTGTGAGTTGTGTGGTTACAGAGAAAGCCATGTGTTTGTCTGATAGGTCAGCAGTGTAGAGCCTTCCCAGGCTTTTCACTGGTTGGTCTATCAAGCGTGGAATCTTCTCACCACTCACTGAGAAGGAGATGTTGTCCCTCCTGGCTCCTTTCCGGATCGAAAGACTGCGTGACTTAGATGGCTTTATCTTCATCCTGGCCCATAAAAAAAGAAAGAAAAAGGGGGGAAAAAGAACAAATACACAATTTACAAGCATAGATAAAATAAACAGTAATATTCAGGTACAGAAATTTAATAATTAAGTGTAAACTAACACTGCATTGTGTTCAGGGTGGGAATCTATGGGTATCTCACGATTCGATTCGATTACGATTCAGAGGCCCACGATTCGATTACGATTAACGATGCATCACAATGTTGTACCATCTATGTAAAATTCTACTAATTTTTAAACAACCACAGGACTCGAGGGTGAAGCAAAAAAGATATTTCACACTATTACTTTATTAACAGTGTGCAAGTGCAATATTCAAAAAGTGCCAGTAGCAGCATTTGCTGTAACAAATAGAAAACTGACAGCATTAGTCTGTCTGTAACTTCTTATAAAATAACACTTGTTCAAAAAAGTAGCGTAGCAATCTGCTTTACAGTAACATGTGCATTTTGGTGCATAAAAGTGCAATATGCAGCATTATTATTTCAAGTAGTCTGATAGACAGTATAGCTCATGTAACATCAACAGCTGCCTCCATATACCACAACATGAACTGAGAAAAATGCTGTAAAACAAAACCGCTTTGATATTCAAAACTAAATTTAAGTAAAAAAGCAATGTGTGTAACAATAATAATAATGAT
>NW_015630315.1:0-748 GCF_001515625.1 Sinocyclocheilus rhinocerous | reverse complement strand
AAAAGAACAGCATTTATTCAAAAGAGAAATCTTTTCTAACAATATAAGTCTTTTTATCCATTTAACACATCCTTGCTGAATAAAACTCTTAATTTCTTTAAAGAAAAAAAAAAGAAAAAATTTACTGACCCGAAACCTTTAGTATAGTATATGTAACACAAAATGTCTATTTTGAATAAACACAGATCTTTTTAACTTTTTATTAAAGAATCCTTTTGAATAAACACAGATCTTTTTAACTTTTTATTTATCAAAGAATCCTGAAAAAAAGTATCACAGGCCCCCTAAAATATTAAGCAGCACAACAGTTTCCAGCACTGATAATAAATCAGCATATTAGAATGATTTCTGAAGATCATATGACACTGAAGACTGGAGTAATGATGCTGAAAATTCAGCGCTGCATCACAGAAATAAATGATATTTTAAAGTATATTAAAATAGAAAACTGTTATTTTAAATGGCAATGATATTTCACAAAATTACATTTTTTTTCCTGTATTTTTGATTAAATAAATGCAGCCTTGATGAGCATAAGAAACTTCTTTTAAAAAAACATTAAAAATCTTACTGATCCCAAACTTTTGAACGGCAGTGTATATCTGGGATTTTAAGAGAAAGAGATTCAAACACAATATACAACAAATACTATATTAAAAAAAAACCTGTATCGCATTGCTATTGAGTTTAAATACATGATTGTACTGTTTGCACCTTTAAAATAGTGCTTGCAAATCGAAAATGTATA
>NW_015630314.1:0-546 GCF_001515625.1 Sinocyclocheilus rhinocerous | reverse complement strand
TGTAACAATTTTATCATAATTGATTATGGATATTATTATTCAAATAAATGAAACTGGACAGATTACAGATTAGGAAGGCATTAAATAAACTTTTGGTATCAACGCCAGACACTAGGGGAATTTGCCCAAATACAGTCTTCAAAATATAACCGCTAACTGCTGGCATGACTGCTTTGAAATATTTTATTCTCAATTTTGATTGGTCTTCTTTATTGAATTTAACCACATTTACACAGCAAACCGAAGTCTTTTTTTTTTCTTCTTTTTTACAATAGTTTTCCAAACTCAGAAATTTCTGTGCATTATTGCTTTTATTCACAGTTCATTCACATACATCTCTCACAATTAGTAATATTTTTTCAGTAAAAATCAAGTCATGAAATTGAATCTGTTCAAACTCTGGTCAATATCTGGTACATCTACACTGATTGCCACAGCAGTGGACATAAAGCGTGAGGTCAGTGGCAAAAGTTTCATACTCAATAAAAAAACCCTGACCCTTCACACATGACAAGACAAAACATTTTGTTAAATGTGAAGTCAGAC
>NW_015630313.1:0-533 GCF_001515625.1 Sinocyclocheilus rhinocerous | reverse complement strand
GCGGGAGAGATAGAGGTTTCCCCGGTAACGGCTGTAAACAAATAAGAGCTGCTCAGGCATTACAGGCAAGATGAAATGAAAATGATATCCATAACGCTTTCATTTTTTTAGTACCGACTTGGTACCGGAGTACCGGGTCTTTTGGCAACACTAGTTATTACAGTGATTAATTTTTTACAAAACACGTGTGCATGTAGCTGTTTTTGATGCATGTATGTTGTGCTCATGTTCTGCAGGTTTCTGTCGGTGGACCCAAGAGAGTTCCGGTGACCCAGAGCGGTCAGAAGCCCGTGTCGACGCCTCACACGCGTGTTCTCCGCATGGCACAGGGACACGCCCCACACGCGTGTCCTCCGCAGGGCACAGGGACCGCAGTGCATCCAGCGGCCCGCGAGTCAGCAGAAGCCCGTCGGAGTCCCAGTTCCTGTGAAACCCACGTGTACCGGAGACCAGAACGTCAATCCACATCAACTCAAAACAACAACACCGAGCAAACCGCAGCCAAAGCCAGTTCCTGTAGCTGAGCCTTCAAT
>NW_015630312.1:0-603 GCF_001515625.1 Sinocyclocheilus rhinocerous | reverse complement strand
GTAATATTATTACTTTTGTAATGCGTTACTCCCAACACTGCATGTCACTAATATGAAAATGTATTTATACCACTGCTCCTGGTGTTATATTGAAACAGTACCAGAGCACTGAGAATCTGTTGTAAATTAACTGTTTTTTGCAGACAGACAGATTGAGTGCACACGGTATCTTACCTGATTACTGTGCTGCTTCCTGATTCCTGTTCCTGTAACTCAAATAAACACACATGACTTTGGTTAACTACAATAAAAACACAAATTTGCACATCTGTTAAGATTATTTTCACACAATAAATCACAATTTTGCATCTTCTAAAAACATCTGTATGTAATGCTCACCATATTCCCCTGCTTGAGGATGCTTGAGATAGTAAATCACACCTGCAGCCACTATCAGCAGAACGGCACCAACACATATTCCTGCTACAGCAGCTGAAGACAGACCTGAATCTGGAACAGCTAAATACAGACACTCATTATTACTAGAGAGTGAATAATAATCCAACCAGTATTTAACAATACTTCTCTACATCTTTCTACTTTGGTCATCAGTTGTATGATACTGATTTAACTAAATGGCATCACCTGGTAGTTTTTTTTTTT
>NW_015630311.1:0-819 GCF_001515625.1 Sinocyclocheilus rhinocerous | reverse complement strand
GGGGAAAAGCATGAACTGTTTATGAATCCATTTTACAGATTAGACCATGAAGACTTCACAATATTGTTATTTCAGCAGCATGAGAAACAGAACGGTTATTCAAACTGGGAATAAATAAATAAACACAGCGCTTCATGACTTCAGTCTAAAACTGAGTTCTGCATTTCACAAAAACTCTCGTTATAATTACTGAAGCGGTCTACACTGCACAATCAATCTCTTTTCTGCAGTTTGTTGTTGATGCTGATGAGTGAGTTTGTGAATTCAGTCAGTGAGAGCACACTGAACAACTCCAGAGTTCTCCGCAGTGACGAATCAAAACACCTCTGATTGGATATTGCATTCATAAGCTCAAGAGAATCATGTGTGATTGGTTATAATGCTCAACGCCGCAGACCGCAGAATCATCTCACAACACTCAAGAAGAAATCTGATGTAATGTAATAAAGCAAACCTACTATAAATTAAATGCGGCAATTGACACCTTTCATTCATTTCACTTTACACATTTCACAAGACAGCTTCTTATAGCACTACTACAAAATATCACCTAAATGAAATCAAATGTATTCCTGTGGAGTCGTTCACAGACGACACACACAGTGTTCAGCTAATAAAGATCCTCAGCGCAGACCAACAGCAGAATTTGCAGATTTGGCTTCAATTGTCTGAAGGTCTTTATGTTCTCCCTGTTCTTAAATTTCCAGGTATGAATGAGAAACCGCTTCATATGATTCAGTGCGTGCAGGGAACTGAACAAATCATTCGAAGTGTTTCGTGAACAAATGCACACCGTTTTGCAGGCTTCTTTGTTCAAGA
>NW_015630310.1:388-1025 GCF_001515625.1 Sinocyclocheilus rhinocerous | reverse complement strand
TACTAGTTACTTGAAAAAAGTAATCTGATTACGTAACTCGCGTAATTTGTAATGTATTACCCCCAACACTGGCTATGAATGTCTCTCAGAATCTTAACAACAGATTACACATTCTTTCTTACTTTAAAAATGTATTATTAACCATGGTGTTTAAATGCAGCATATTTATTTTTCACAGTATAATGTTTTATTTTATTAAAATAAAAACACCTGTCTATATAGGTTTATTTTACTAAGATTTGATCAAATAATTGATAGAAGAAATAATTCAAATAATCAGTAAGTCCAATTTATCAACCCCACCTGATATGTCTGATGGTTTGTGATGACCCTATTTAAAATCTAATAAGTAGTGTAACTATTTCAATTACTTTAAAAAAGCAATGTAACTGATTACATGTGATACATTTTTTTAAATTTTATTATTACTTTTCTAAATATGTAATGTTTTCAACAGTTAATCTTTTGAAACATGTAAACCAGCCAGGGTTTACACACAGTAGGACTCAACAACTAATTACTGGCAGACTTTCAAAATCACAAAATTTACCTTCATCACTTGAATTAGGATTATAATAATTTAATTTTAAAACACAACCACCACAAAATCAGACTTGCTTTGAGATTGTTCTGAGAT
>NW_015630310.1:0-175 GCF_001515625.1 Sinocyclocheilus rhinocerous | reverse complement strand
TATCGAATAAGCATGTGTCCTAAACTCCTGAAACATCGGTGTCTCATATTTTAGAGCAGTCAATGCAATTTATGAAAGATCGATTAAATCTGTCTCTGTGTGTGTGTGTGTGTGTGTGTGTGTGTGTGTGAAAAATATTCAGATGTAACCCCCTCTGTAATCGTTAACATTTTCA
>NW_015630309.1:818-1315 GCF_001515625.1 Sinocyclocheilus rhinocerous | reverse complement strand
AGATGCCGTTTCACTCGGATATACGTCACAGTAGAGAAGAAAAGAGGATCACAACTTCAGTTTCATGCCGACTTTAATAAAATTTAATTTTAAAAAAGTACAAAATATTAAAATAATTATCTTATCAATATTGGCTGATATACTGGCTGATTGAATACATGAATTTACTTTTTTTCCAGACATAAAGAATGACCAGTATGACCTGGCTCTGCTGCTGCTACGCTACAATGCCACAGTGGACCAAAAAGGAAGTCTACAAAGAACCGCTCTGCATGAGGCATCCGTGCTTGGCTTGGATAACTTTGTATACCTGCTCCTACAATCTGGCGCTGACCCAAATGTCACTGATATCTGTGAACATACTCCTTTAGGACTTGCAGCTCAAGCTGGACATTTTAACGTTGTAGAGATTCTGCTTCAGAAAGGTGATTTTGAAATGTTCCTGTTGGTAGAAATCCATCCATCCATCCATCCATCATTCTGTATGTTTGTCAATC
>NW_015630309.1:0-259 GCF_001515625.1 Sinocyclocheilus rhinocerous | reverse complement strand
GGAGGACGAGGACTGTTTCCTGGGAGAGTAGCCTACAATGCCGGTGTTCTGACAAATAATGCTGACTCACAGCCTGTAAGTACGTTTTCATATTTAAAGGATTTGCCACTGATGATTCAAACGCAAGTTTTGAGCAGTGTAGAGTAGCGCTTGTTGTTTTTCGTTTCTCCGATCACAAATACAGACATGGTTTTATGTTTACTCGGCGCGATGAAACGCAACGCGTAAAAAGATAGTATAAGTCATTATAATCAGTAAT
>NW_015630308.1:0-574 GCF_001515625.1 Sinocyclocheilus rhinocerous | reverse complement strand
TTCCAAACCTAGTGATCTGCCTAAGCAGGCGCTATTTCAAGGCATTTGTAGTTACACTCCTGATGCAAAAGCTCTCTGAGATTCACTTTAATGGAAAGATATCATCCTCCGCTGCTTTAACATTGGAAAATTTAGGGAGAAAGAAATATTAGTACTTAAGGAAGAAAAACGCAATAAATAATTAGAGATGCACCGATTGCAATTTTCTTGGCCGATTCCGATTTCTGATTTTTTGTTAGTGTGATCTGCCGATACCGATTTTTGCCGATTCTGATTTTCTTTCTAAGAACTATAATTGACAGCATATACAAACAAAAATCTACTTTTCTTCAACGCAAAGTTTTATTTTAATAAAAAAACACAAGTAAAAAGTCAGTAATAAAATAAGAACAAATAAAAAAAATGGCAAACAACAGCACAAATAAATGCAATAGAATAAAGAGAGCTATGAAACTAAGTTTTTCAAGTTAAGTAAGTTTTTATTTAGGTAAGAAATACTACAGAAGTTAAGGTAATCAAATGTAAAGTTACACATCCAGTGTTATTTTAGATTTGATTACTTTAATTTCTGTAG
>NW_015630307.1:0-558 GCF_001515625.1 Sinocyclocheilus rhinocerous | reverse complement strand
TTTGTGTAATCTTTTTACTACTATCTACTTATTTCAAAGTTAAAGCTGCATTCCGTAACTTTTTTTTTTTTTGGTTAAAAATGATCCAAAATCAATTATTAAGTAAGTAAATAACCAAAAAGTGTCAAAAACTATTTCTTACCTTACCCCGATTACGGAAGGTTCAAAAACTATTTCTTACCTTACCCCGATTCATCACGGAAGGTTTCAAATATTTTCTTATTTGAGTGGTTCGGGTCGGTTACCAAGTTTGCCGCCGTTCGTCTTTACATCATTACGTCACGTCTGTATACATGAAGGAGTCCCGGCTAGTATAGGCTATATCGCGTGTGTGGATGCTGCAGGGGGCGGATCATTTGTAGCCTCTTCTTACAGCAGCTGGAATAATTAAACTTGTTCTAAGGAACATTAAATTGTTTTTTGAGGTTCAAATTTCTTTCGATGAAATTTAAATGATATGAAAATATGTGATTAGACTGTACAGAAATTGAAATTTACAGATAACACTAATACACACTAAATACACAGTCACGCAATGTTGTTAACATTAACAATTTG
>NW_015630306.1:0-494 GCF_001515625.1 Sinocyclocheilus rhinocerous | reverse complement strand
AATACAGACAAATACATTTAGACCACTTAACTTAATGATTACTATTGGGATGTGAAGAGACTTTCAACCAACAGAACAAAAAATGTTTCTGAAGACAATCACCTATTGCACCTGTAATGCCTTAGAGGAGTAGTATTCATAACCATAAGCTCTACTCTTCTGCACAATGGTAACGATTGCACTGTGCAATGGAAACTTCAACGTAACAGAAACAGTTTCAAATGTCAAACATAACTGAGCATTAAACATTAATAGATGTTTCCCTTCACTCAAAAACACATAAAATAGCATTTAATTTCAAAATGTACTCTCCATATCCAGCCAAAGCATGCTGGGAAACTAACAATCACCTCTAAAATAAAACTGCAAAATTTAGCTAATTCTCTTAAAATAAATCTTTCCTTAATTTTTTTAGTTTAATCAGTTCCTCAATTCAAGTCTCAAAACTGCTTAAAGGAGTCATATGATGCGATTTAAATTTTTCCTTTCTCTTT
>NW_015630305.1:0-455 GCF_001515625.1 Sinocyclocheilus rhinocerous | reverse complement strand
ACACACTCACACACACACACACACACACACACACGCACACACACATACTCATTTGCATGAGATAACTCTCTGAAAAAGCCCAGAAAAACACACGACTGTTGAAACAGCGGTACATATCGGTACTAATGCAGAGTACAGGCAGCGGATCGATCATATTATCTATCTATATTATGTAAATAATTCTTATATAGTTCATAAAGATCATTTTCACTATTTTTTCTGTTGCACTCTGTATATTTCTCACTCATTTTGTGTGTAGTTTGTGAATCATTTGCACTGTTTGTATTTTTGTTGCAAAAGACAATCTATGCAATAGTTTTAACTAAAAAGCTGCACGGTTTGTGTTTGTTGTTGTTCATACTCTGCTTGAAAATATATTTCTCTGAAAAAAAGTCACTTTTTTACTGTGCTTTGTTATTATATAACACTGATTCCATTTTCTTTACTCCCTAAAC
>NW_015630304.1:0-1056 GCF_001515625.1 Sinocyclocheilus rhinocerous | reverse complement strand
TATATATATCATGTATAACTAAATATAAATAAAAAACAACATGACAAAATAAATAAATAAATACATACATAAATACAAATTAAAATATATAGTTTTTCTTTTCTTTTTTTTCCAAAAATGAATAGGGATTGTGCGTTTTATTACCTGTGCATGTGTGTGTAGCATCTAAATATGTTGCACTGAGGAACATCAACAATCTGACTGTGATGGCTAATACAACAGTCTATCGAACACAAATGCTGCTGTGGCAATAATTTCAGTCATGGATTATCATTCTGACAGCTAAAACATTTTGCGTCATGGAGGGGAAAAACATGCCATTACAGTTTGTGTCAAATTAGAGTGGGATCAACATCTGTGAAACCCTATCCTCCTAAATACACCGTCACATTTCCTTTCCACAAGAGTGCTTACTGCAGCATCATTGATATAAGATTATAGTTTTTGTTAATCTTTTACATTAGATTTTATTTTTAGATTTTGTTTTCATTTTAAATTTAGTCAAAGTTTTAGTCTGTTAGCCTGATGTTAGCTAGTTTTGTTACTGTTAATTAAAACTAAAACTATTAAAAAAATTTCTTTAACTGAAATAAAGCTTAAATTAAATTAAATCTAAATATTAGATTAAAACTTTAAACTTAAATAACTTGAACACAAATTGTTGAGAAATGTTGGCTTGGCAACATTAAGTTAAAGGTACTAAAATCAAAAAAAAGAAAAGAAAGACTGCAACAAAAAACTAAAGCTAAATAAAAATATTACAAAAATAAAAATTACCAAAAATGAAAATAAATGAAAACTGAAAATATAAAAATTAAAGTGAATAAAAAATATTAATAAATGCCACAATAGGATATAAACAATTGGATTTTATAAACTGTAATTTAGGAAAGTTTAGTAAAGTTTTAGTCATTTTAATAATTGTGTTTTGTCTTTTTTTTTTTTTTACGTCAATATATATTTATACTAGTATAATAATAAGTATAATTTATACTTATAATAAGTATAACGTTTTTAAGTTTATTTATTCAACTAAAACTAAACAAAAATCTAAAA
>NW_015630303.1:0-786 GCF_001515625.1 Sinocyclocheilus rhinocerous | reverse complement strand
GAATGTCCACTTCTGAAGCCAGATTGGTTGCTGTCAGGTTGTTCTACAAATGAACTATTTGATGTAATGAACATCTGTGTTGCACAGAAAAACAAAACAAACACATCTGGTTTAGATCAGCCATCCTCAACCTTTCTGACTCCATGTGGGATAATATCCTCTGGTTCATCTGCTGTAATGCGTATTTTTTTATTTTTAATTTATAGAAACCTGGAGTTTCCCAAGATTAAAGCGAGTAAATAGTATGAAAGCTTATTTCTGCCACAGAATCAAAACATGAGATTGCTGACTTTTTCTCACAATTCAGATTATTTATTTATTTAGTTTACTCAGAATTGTGCGATACAAATGTGGAATTGCAAGGGGAAAGTCAGAATTGTGAGGTATGCCACTAAAAAGGCAATTGCAAGTTTTATCTCACAATTCTGACCTTTTTGTTAGAAATGTGAGATAAATGTCACCTTTTTATTCTGTGGTGGAAACAAGTTTCTACAGGTTCCTGCTCTTTGTAACCAGTGAATTTACATGTCATTTCCAGTCATTCCTGATTTACTGGATAAAGATAAAATATTTTGATTTTTAAAAAATAGTGTTACTTGCGATTTCTACCTGATATTTTATATATTACTAGAGGTTGAAAAATTTGTATTCATTATAAAATATGCCATTATAAAATTGAAGCCTGTTACGCTTCAAAATTTTACTAATTTCATAACATTTCCAGGTCTAGAAATAATTTTGAATATAAGGCTTCCTCATTTATCCCAGTTAGGGGTGGGCGATCTT
>NW_015630302.1:0-489 GCF_001515625.1 Sinocyclocheilus rhinocerous | reverse complement strand
GTAGAAACAAAATTCCTAGTAAATGTCACAAATAATTACAAAGAAATGGCAAGAAATACATGGAATTAAATGTGATAATGTTGAATTAGAAAGACTTAAATTGTATTTTCTAGTAAAACACTTTAATAATCTTGTAAAAATATGTTTTACAATTTATGTAATCCTTAACAGATCATTGGTTAAGAACATTTTATATTGTTACAAATGGCATGAAACCTTCATATTTTCATATTCATATCTGAATATCATTCAACAACTGATCTGATTTATGTCTCCGAGGCTCATAAATGTTGGTCAGTGCAGTGATATTGTTTATTTTAAACATATGGTGTGTATTTTGAATGAATGTAAAGTCAGTCTACAAGAATGAACAACATGATCTAACATTGCTAAAAAAAATTTTTTTTTTTACGTGCCTTCTGCTCTGTGATTGATAGTTTATACTTTTTTTTCAGCAAGTAAAAAGCTTTTTACAGTAGTATAATTCTA
>NW_015630301.1:0-919 GCF_001515625.1 Sinocyclocheilus rhinocerous | reverse complement strand
AAAAAAAGTTATGTTAGAGCTTCAATTTACAGCCTTGTCAGTTTAAAACCTCTGTGAACACTAATGCTGTGTTAGTGCTTATGGGCAAAAGAAGTGAAAGCAAACCCACATATGCTGCAAAGAATCTCTCTCAATGAGAGAAAAATGCTTTATGCAATGTTAACAGCAAAACTTGCCAACATGAAAGATATGCAATCTTAAGAATAAAGCTTGCCAATATGAAAGATGTTTTTGGCTTATGAAATGTTATTTGCAATGCAGAAAGACGGTATTTAATGTGTTTGAAATTATATGAAGAAAAGTTACGTTAGAGTTTCAATGCACAGCCTTGTCAGTTTAGAGCTTCTTTGAACACTAATGCTGTGTTAGTGCTTCTGGGCAAAATAAGTGAAAGCAAGCCCACATATGCTACAAAGCCTCTCTCTCAAAGAGAGAATGCTGCTTCATGCAACATGAATGATGTTTCTGACTTACGAAATGAAATATTATTTGCAATGCAAAAAGACAGATTTTAATGTGTCAGAACATGTAACCAGAGCAAATTAGGTTAGAACTTCAATGCACACAATGACTAGTTAAGAGCTTCTGTGAACACTAATGCTGTGTTAGGGCAAATACGCAAATGTAGACAATTCAAGCCCACATATGCTGCAAAGCTTCTCTATCAATGAGAGAAAGTTTCTTTATGCAATGTTAAGAGCAAAGCTTGCCAACATGAAAGATTTTTCTGACGTATGAAATGTTATTTGCAATGCAGATTTTATTTGCAATTTGCTATTTTATCTGCAATTTGATTTTATTTGCATTTTATTTGCAAACACATATTTTAATGTGTTTGAAATTCTATTAAAAAAAGTCATGTTAGAGCTTTAAATCACAGCCTTGTCAGTTTAGAGCTTCTGTGAAAACTAATGCTGTG
>NW_015630300.1:0-1197 GCF_001515625.1 Sinocyclocheilus rhinocerous | reverse complement strand
TAATAAATTAAATTGTAAATTACTATTTTCTAATTTACATATTTGCAATCTTTGAGCAATTATAAGTTATTGTCAATAGTTACTGTAAATATTTATACTCTCTATATTTAATATTTTATATGATATAATTAATACATTTAAAATTATTATTATTATTATTATTGCATTTTTTTTATTTGCTTACCTTTTTTTTATTTTATAAGGAATCTTCCAGCTATTGTTATTGTTATTGTTATATGTTATTGTAAACATGGCCATTAAAAAAATTGATAAAAATATATGGACCTCTGGGTAGATTTGGTCAATGTTGCAGCAGAGTAGGGCGTGGCCGAGGGGGGCGTGGCACTCTGGCTTTCAGGGTGGAGCTTTCTTCGCACTGGCTTCTGAGGGGCGTGGCCTTGGTGTACCACTGTAGACTCCTGGGAATAGATTTAAATGTTAAAGATAGACTTTGAGAGAAACTCATCAAACATGCCAGTATACTGAAGATGAGCAGAAGATGCTCATGTTGATGATGGGTCTGAGCATCTGTGAGATATGGGCTCCTTTTAAAGGGGCTCAGATGAGGTGTTGGGTGCTTGTTAATGGGACGGGGTCAACTCTTACCGATTTGGGAGGCGTCAGGTCCTCTGTGCTCAGACCTCTCACGCTGCTCTCCTGCTGTAAAAAGATGAGGAGTTTGGGATCAGGAGGTCTTCAGGTGTCAGTTTTTTAGCTTTACAAGAACATTTTTGTTTTACACATGCATGCATCAAGACTTTTAAATTTGCAGTATAAATGATTGAAACTGAATAAAAAAATGGAAATTCTGTCATCAGTTAAACACCCTCAAGTTGTTCCAAACCTGTATGAATTTCTTTCTTCTGTTGAACATAAAGATACTTTGAAGAATGTTGGTAACCAAACAGCTACTGATCCTCATTGACTTCCATAATATGGAAAAAATACTATGGAAATCAATGGCTACCGGCAACTGTTTGGTTACAAACATTCGTTAAAATATCCTTAGAACAACTTGCTGGTGAGTTAACATCAGAATGTTCATTTTTGGGTGAACTAGCCCTTTTAAGTCAAAATTTTCCCGGTCTCTTTCCAAAAGCCACAATTTCTGAGTCTCTCACACAGAGGAAGTGGGCAAAGAAAAAGTAGAGATGTAGAAGTGAAGGCCGCATTAAAGGGTTAGTTCACCCAAAAATG
>NW_015630299.1:0-882 GCF_001515625.1 Sinocyclocheilus rhinocerous | reverse complement strand
ATATCTATACTTTTCAAAGTATCATATCGAAGTTAGAAATTCAAAAGGTGCTACGACTAAAAAAAGGTTGGGAAACACTGCACTAGTACATAGATCTGTAGAACAAATACAGTAGAGTTTGGTAAAGTTAGCAAGATATTCACAGATTCAACATTTCCAGATCAATAAATCAAGAGCAAAATGTTTTTACTACACAATTGACGCCTCTTTTCTTCCGTAGTGATGTAGAAAACGAGCTACAAGCGAGTTTTCCTCAAAACAAGCTTTCCTCCACTCTGTACAAAATACATTGATCTTAATACACTGGTGTCTGAGAGACAAGTCCGAAGGGACCGTCCGCAAAGTGTGAAACATGAAAAATGCTACTAATAAAATACTCAATAACTTCAGAGTAACGCGCTGTAGTGTTACCAAATTAAGTCCACACATCACTACTCTCCTGCTGGTTATACTACAACAGTTATTTTTGAAAATAATTGCTTTTACATATTTTTTAATGATTTTTTATTATGACAAATAGTTAATAACTTCACTGTAACACACTGTACTTTCTCCAAATTCAGTTCACTCACCACTGCTCTCCTGCTGGTTATACTACAACACTTATTTAGAAAATAATTGCTTTTGACAGATTTGTAAAAAAATATTCAATATTTTCACTGTTATTAGACAAAATAGTCAATAACTTCACTGTAATACACTGTACTTTCCCAAATTTCAGTTCACACATCAATGCTCTCCTGCTGGTTATACTACAACACTTATTTTGAAAATAATTGCTTTTGAATGATTTGTATGATTTATTAAATAAAAATTATAAATTCACTTTTACTGGATAAAATAGTCAATAACTTCACTGTAACACACTGTACTTTCCCCAAA
>NW_015630298.1:568-1434 GCF_001515625.1 Sinocyclocheilus rhinocerous | reverse complement strand
GACACAGGTAACTGATCCAACACAAAATATAGCCAAGTTCTTTATGTACGTAATTATTCAGGAATTATTAAACATGAACATATTAGTATCAGCAATTGAACTGAATATACAATGAATAACTAATAAAATAGCCTCTGTTACGTTATTGCTCTATGTTGTACTGAAATGAAAAGCTTAACCATCATCTTGGAAATAAAGCTTCATGTCTTTAAATCCGTACTGTATGTAGTCAGTTATTTCTCTGAATAAATTATGATGTGTATATTTTTAATGTCCTGATTGAGCAGCATCTTTCAGACTCAAGACCGTGCAAATATGTTTACTAGCATTACCGTTTCCATGTAAAATGGTATGTATTTGCTAAATAATAATAAATTTAACCACCGTTTAAATCATTACCTGCTTCAAAACGAATGCTGTTAGCGAAGCCATTGTTGAAACATTTGCAGTAAGCCTACTGTACAAATAAAAACACTAGCCTATAGTAAAATAGGTATCTGTATAGGTCTTTTGTTAGTTTTTAGTTTTATTTAATTTGAGTTATTTTAATACTTCAACAAACTAAATGGAAATGAAATAATATATATATTGAATTTATAAATGTGTATATACAGTATATATATATATATATATATGTGTGTATGTGTACAAATGTACAAACAACATGTACGTTGTTTTTTTGGTGTTTGACTTAGTGTTATGTTCATTTTTTTATTATTTTTTTTATTTAATTTAAATTTAGTGTTATGTTAGAATCATTATTATACTCTTATACCTTTTGTTCATTCATATTTTGAATTGTTTTTAGCTTTATTTTGTGTTTTTCATTTAAATGTTAAGTTTTGAAATTTTGTTGTATGCATTTG
>NW_015630298.1:0-453 GCF_001515625.1 Sinocyclocheilus rhinocerous | reverse complement strand
AAATGTGTATAGGTAGTATTTATAAAGTTTTAGCTTTGAGTTGTGGATCTGTTTTTAGTTGTTTTAATACTACAATTGATTGCTTCTGTTGTCCTCATTTGTAAGTCGCTTTGGATAAAAGCGTCTGCTAAATGACTAAATAAATAAATAAATAAAATTACATAAACAATGAATAACTACAAGGCGAATGAAGGTATATGTGTAACTGTTATAGCCTACAAAGCATCTTCAGATTTCAGAATGAGCCCTTTGTCATTTGTTATATATATTGTTGAGGTCGTGTCCGTCTGATGTTTATCATGTTCATCATCTGATGTTCGCTACTGTAATGAACGTAACTTTTTAATAAGCAGGGGAAATTCCCTACATTAAAAAAAAAAACTGTTTACGCCTAGGGTGTTTGCATTTTAAGAATGTACAGGGATACTTAAGATTTAAAAACGCTGACTTGTT
>NW_015630297.1:0-2192 GCF_001515625.1 Sinocyclocheilus rhinocerous | reverse complement strand
AATATAATATAATCAATTGAATAATGCATTAAACAACACTTAATAGGTCTAGCTATAGCAAACAGTGAATAAATTAAATGAATAATAATAATAATAATAATAATAACTTTTTATATAGCACAGTTACAAATACAGGCAATGTGTTAGAAATTAGAAGAGTAATTAGATTACATCTCACCTGTGTTTCAGTATCCTGAGCGGCACTGGATCAGCTTGGGACTGGGAGAATTGGCAATGGGCCATCAGCGTGGTTTTCCAGAGGGCCACTAAGTTGATTGTACAATACTTTGAGCCACTGAGCTCTTCAGTTGCCTGCTTAAAAGGCTGCAGGAATTGGACAAGCATCTGAAGAATGTCTTTGGATATGTGACTCATGCGATGCATCTCTCCTCATTCAAGCAGAATGGACTGAATGTCTTCAAATGCATTAAGCACAGATTTGTCCATCTCCAGTTTAGTATTCCATCTTGTTTCACATTCTTGTTTCAAAGATTGCTTGAGTCGAAGTTGTAATCCAGAGTGTTTAAAAAATGTGGTCAGGGTCTTGCATTGCTCTATGCAGCTTCTTACTTGTTGCAGTTCTTCCTCATCTCCATCATCCTCGTCATCACCTTCCTTAGACTTCTTGAAGGTGTGCTTCAGCACTGTATTCAGTACGTGTGCTATACAGCTTTTGTGCACCCATCGGGAGAGCGCTGCCTGCACATTTGCACCTTGGTCACTGACAAACACCAGTCTGTCTATCTCATCTGGGGTCAGACCAAATTCACCCAGTTGCTTGAGCAGTTCTGTCTTCAGTTTTAAGGCCGTTTTCTTTGCCCCGAGTGGAAATGCACATGTACATATGACCCTAGTATTAAACTCCCAGTCATCATCTATATAATGCAGTGTGATACAGGTGTAACTGACCTTCCTATGGTCATCTGTCCACATGTCTGTGGATGCTCTGCATGCCAGTCCCTCAGCTATGGCTTTCCTAACTGTTAGCAGGAGCTCTGCCCTGAGACTTTCATATTTCTTCTGTGTGAAACGAGATACCATCACACCAGATGGAAGTAAGTCCTTCACATTACACCAGCCATGTGTTGCTCCCGTGTCTAATATTGTCTGCGCCAACTCGTTGAACGCGGGTGTTTCAAACATGCTAAAGGCCAGGGTTGGGCAAAGATACATCAAAATGTATTTTAAAATAAAATACCAAATACCTTCATTTTAAGTGTATCAAAATAAACTACAAAATACAGCAGCCACACCATGTATCAAAATAAACTACTGTATTTTTGTATTTTAAAAATACTAAAAAATACTTTTACAAGGGAGCATGAAATTTCTTCGTAACCTTCCATCAATTGGCCTATTTGATCTATCCCTTCACCATTGCACTGACTCAGATGATCAGGTAAACAATGTTTGATGGCAACAGCTTTTCTCTGCCCGAGTCATGCAATAAATCTGACATGCAACCAGTTAACAGATCAAATATTCACATATCCCTGTGATCTCCCAGATGAAGGTTAGTTTTAAAGTAACCAACAGTTTAATGTTTAACAGTTTGCGAATGACTCATAATTGTATCCTAATTTAGTTACTTGGTGTTTGGTAAGGAAGGGCCTACTTTGCATCAGCAACACTGATTTAATGACAAACAAGTCATTCATAAGAAGACAACCGATGGCACCTGGACAAACAAGTCATTCATAAGAAGACAACTGATGGCACCTGAATTCATAGCAACTAGTTTCTAACTAATTAATCATTTGAATGTTAATCATAAATATTATAATATATTATGTGTCAGGTATGCAATGGTATGCAAAATCATGATCCTACTAAACAGCTACTTCAATTAGGGTACAATATTCAGCAATCAAACATTTATTTATCAATCATTGGACATCTATTTGGAAGTTGAAAACAAACATTTTAGCTTTTCAACAATTATTAAATGATCAATATGCTTTGTTTTTGTTTTTAAATGTAGCCAGAAACGTAATCAGAATGAAGCAACAGAACTTGTCAAGGAGTATTAACCCAACTCCAACCACTGAATCTATTGAGAGCCATAGAAGTATAGAGGACACATACACATTAATAGTGTAGTAATAACATTTACTTATAATCCAAAAGAGAATACTACAGAGCAGGTTTTCCAAAACATTTGAAACGTTCTAACAGAAACAGTCAAACTTATG
>NW_015630296.1:0-1118 GCF_001515625.1 Sinocyclocheilus rhinocerous | reverse complement strand
CATCTGATTGGTTGAATTATACAGGATTTCCAGGAGACGTGTGTCACGTTCTTTAACGTTCTGCCTGGAAACAAATATGATGTGACCCCAAACCCCCTCATATTAGATGAAAGCCGTCGTGTTTACGAATGTGACAATATTGAGTATCAGGATCAATCAACTAAACGTTGGATTTTTGAAGGTATGGGAAATATTTAAAGTTCGCGGCATAGAATCTTTAAAATACGTCCAAGAGTTTTACACACAGTCTGTTATTGTGAGGACATTTCAACGCCCCTAAACATGATGCAACACAAACCGAAACGTGATTGGTTGCTTTATCTGTCAGTCATATGTTCTCTTGGGCGGGCCTTGCCATTCAAAGCGGCCAAGGACAAGGTTCCCAGACCTTCATTCAAAGTGGCCAAGGTTCCCAGACCTTCTGCCGTCAGTCTGAAGGTCTGGCAACGCAAGACTAATTTCCACTTGACATTGAACTAAAACAAAAAAATAAAGGTGTCAGTTAGATCTGCCTGCAACTCAAACTTGCTGACTAATATAATGGAATGGAAATTTTGGACCACTTCAGAGATATGAGTTTAAAGGGTGATGAAAATTTTACATTTTCTGGTAGAGGATAGTGGTGTCTGACTATTTGCCATAAAGGGGGCAGGAGAATGCAGATTTTCATTACAACCTCTGATTGTAACAATAATGATATTTCTGTATTAATTTGTTTATTTTACCAAGGCTAAATTATGTCCCCTAACCTATTAGCTATCATCATCAACTACAGATTAAAGTTTTTTGTAAGCTGCATTGGTTACTGCTTAATATACAGGGTTTCTGCAGATATGGACAAGTTAAATTTAAGACTTTTTAATACCATCTTATATGAAATTTAAGACCTAATCCTGTAACGTAAATGCACATTATATTACATACATATGTAATATTTAATGTGTTTAATGTAAAAAAATATATATCATCGCTGTCATAAACGATATTTATTACTATGATATACTGTGAACTTTTCATATCAGCAGACAAAATTCCATACAAAATATCCCCGCAAATGTACTGCATCACCAAGGTTTTTGGTGGTGTAAACAATTTATTCTGAAGCAATATTTTCAGTG
>NW_015630295.1:0-655 GCF_001515625.1 Sinocyclocheilus rhinocerous | reverse complement strand
GAAAGAGAACCCATATAATTACAAAAGTATATCTACAAAAATATATATCAATAAAGAAACAACTAATATGTACAAATATTTCTCAACAAACTCAGGGAAAAGAAAATAAACAAAACTAAGCAAATCAACCAAAGAGAAAGGGGACGCTAGTGACGCCAAAAGAAAGAAAACAAAACCCCCCACAAAACCAATTCTATCTTGTTTTAAACCTCTCACCTAACTAAAGGAAGAGAAAGAAAAAGAAAATCTTACCTAACTAAAGGAAGAGAAAGAAAAGAAAAGAAAATCTTCAGCACCAAGCACCGTATACATCAAACTGTTCTTCTAGGAACGAGTAACAAGACACCCTTTGAAGTTGAGATAGAATACCATACTTTAAAATAAAATTAACATATTAACAGGATTAATGATTTTATTTCAATAACATGCTTCCTAAATTACATATGACAGTAAAAGTTTAATGGAACTGTTGTTCTATGAACTACTAACAAGACACACCATTTGAAGTTGATATATCTATAATATAGATATACTAGATCTATAATGTGCTATTGTCAGACTCTGTTACATGTTTTGTCTGTGTCTTGCTCCCCAGGTGTTTGTTAGTTTAATCCCAGGTGTTTCCCATGTGTAATTTACAATGATCCCAGGTGTG
>NW_015630294.1:177-917 GCF_001515625.1 Sinocyclocheilus rhinocerous | reverse complement strand
CCAACCAAACCAAACCTGAGTACATTCAACAAAAACTCTGAAAGAGTTTCTGTTGTGTAGAGAGTTGAATTTTGAGTTTGAAGAAGCTGTAAAAGCTGCCAGTTTTCATGGACTCACTGGAGCTGTCCAGAGGAAAACGAGAGACGCTGCTACCAATGACCAAGGCTTTCTCTGAAACTGAGGCATTTGCTGAATAAGATCTGTGAAATCATTCACTGTCGAGCACCGATGTCTGAAGATGAGAAGTTAATCATATCAACTTCAAGAAGCTCTGAGCTGATCTCACACACTGAATGAGGTGAAATTTAACAAGTCATCATCAGCTCCTTGAGAAGACTGACATACATAATTTCAGAAACTCAAAGAGACAACATCTCCTCAAAGCTCTGCAGAACTGGCCAAAGCAACACTTGATTGATTGTGTTTAATCGCTGTCGTGAGTCTGAGCGAGTGTGAACCAATACCCTGCAGTCATTGTAGTGGAGTTGAGTGAAGTGACGTGACATGTGGCCAAGTATGAGCTGATGTGGCTGATGCTCTGCTGGTGACCCATACTCGGAATTAGCGCTCTGCATTTATCCCATCCTAAGTGCACACACACAGCAGTGAACACACACCCGGAGCAGTGGGCACCCGGGGAGCAGTTGGGGGTTCGGTGCCTTGCTCAAGGGCACCTCACTCATGGTATTGAAGGTGGGAGAGAGCGCTGTACATTCACTCCCCCCACCTACAATCCCTGC
>NW_015630294.1:0-146 GCF_001515625.1 Sinocyclocheilus rhinocerous | reverse complement strand
AGACTCGAACCCACAACCTTTGGGTTACGAGTCCGACTCTCTAACCATTAGGCCACTTACGAGTCCGACTCTCTAACCATTAGGCCATGACTTCCCCACAACAGGGGAAGAAAGCTTGCTGTTCTTCTCTCTCCTGATGTGGCTGA
>NW_015630293.1:0-1231 GCF_001515625.1 Sinocyclocheilus rhinocerous | reverse complement strand
GTTGTAATGATTTAAACGTGGCCGAGATACGTTTATTGTCTTTCAATTTCACCGATTCTCAGAACGTGATCAGAATGAGGTAATTTGATTAATTTTGAACCCCAGAATGGTGTCTAGGTAGGCAGCTCAAAAGGTTTAGGGACACGGCCGCTGAATCTCACATATGATCTGTTGAAAGGGCTCCGTTACTCATGAAAACACGCACAAACAAATTAATTTATTAAATTAAGCGTTTAGAATTACCATGGAAGCTGATTGGCTGTGAATATTTAAGACTTGTGAATCACTTCATTATAAACAATCACTGATCATTTGTGTATTTTTTCATTTGTTCAACCGTGATCAGCATATCCAAACACTTGTCAATAAAAAGTGGTTGTAGCTCCAACTCAGCAAGTAGTAAACAATGTAAGTGCACAATAATACTGGATAGATAAACATTCTCTCGATGTTACTGGACCTTCAGTGTATTCTTTTGCAGAATAGTTTTCAGGTTTTTTGTCAGTGCCCTTTTAAAGCATGGACTAGAACTCACTGTTTTATTCTCCAGGTTTCAGTTGTAGTTTCAGAATAAAACGCTGGACAATTGTTGTTTCTAACAAAGACATAGCATGAAGAAGATAACCACCCCACCCTCCAATGCATGGTTAAGGCCTACCATGAGCACAGGAGTAAATTAAGATTTATATATAAAAAACAATATATATAAAAAAAAAACCTCAGTAGATTGTTGAATTGCTTTTAATCTAATAGAAGTGTAGATATCAGAATGTTTCTAGTGACAGTGCAGATTTATACCTGCTTTAAAGGGGTCATATGACGTTGCTAAAAATAACATTGTTTTGTGTATTTGGTGTAATGAAATGTGTTTATGCGGTTTAAGGTTAAAAAAACACATTATTTTCCAACTTGAAAGGGATGCACGCAATTTGGTAACACAAAAGTATAAATAAATAGGGGACTTAAAAGATTATATATATATACTTTTAGCGGTCTCCTCCCCCTTAGCGGGGGTGTCATATTACAAAATTTATTACGGTCTTTTAGAATCAAAACTTTTTATAATCTTGACAAAATAGATATCGTTGGAAAGGTCTGAGTCTCAAGATTCCATATTTGGTTATTTTGTGATAGACGTAATATTGAGAGAGAAATTGATAGATTTGTGACAGAAATGCATCAAAACAAATTTCAATGGAGTTTGGGTGGCACCCGGTGGCTGTTTTTGGTA
>NW_015630292.1:0-529 GCF_001515625.1 Sinocyclocheilus rhinocerous | reverse complement strand
TAATCTATTTAAAATCACCTCATCTTTCCTACATCTTCCAAAATTATACTTCTTTAACTGATGAATTAATTTTATAATAAAACCTTCCTATATCAGCTATGTCCCACTTCTTCTGCCACTCTTTTTGAATATTTGATTTTATAATTGATTTAATTTCTCCTCTTCCAAATGGGACTTCAATCTCGATATCCTTTTTTTGGTTGCGGAACTTATATACCTATAGACTTACAGTCTTATATCCTTTTTTTTTTTTTGCATACTGATCTGCTATTTCATTTCCATTGATTCCTGTGTGAGCCGGAACCCAACAAAATTTGACATCTATTCTCATACTATTTAGAGATTTTAATGTCATACATATATAATTTAAAATGTCTTCTCTTATGGATTTATATGAAACCAAACTATTTAGCGCTGACATAGAGTCTGAACATATAATTCTATCTAGTCTAACATCTTCTATCCACTGTAATGCAACCATTATTGCAACTACCGTATTGTCCCGAATATAAGACGATGTTTTTTTCTT
>NW_015630291.1:0-2169 GCF_001515625.1 Sinocyclocheilus rhinocerous | reverse complement strand
GTGCAGCCGAAGCTGCATTTACCAACCTCAAGAGCCGCTTTGTTTTGGCTCCTATTCTCGTAACCCCTGACTCCATACGTCAGTTCGTGGTGGAGGTCGATCTGTCAGAGGTGGGGGTAGGTGCTCATCCGAGGGAATGCGCATGGATCCCGACAAGGTTAAGGCTGTGGTGGATTGGTCAACCCCAGGGTCCCGTAAGGCCCTACAGAGGTTCCTGGGGTTCGCCAATTTCTACCGGCGTTTCATTCGCAATTTCAGCCAACTAGCCGCTCCTCTGACTGCCTTGACCTCCACTAAGACTACGTTCAGGTGGTCTAGTGCAGCCGAAGCTGCATTTACCAACCTCAAGAGCCGCTTTGTTTCGGCTCCTATTCTCGTAACCCGACTCCACACGTCAGTTCGTGGAGGTGGTCGATGCGTCAGAGGTGGAGGTAGGTGCGGTGCTATCCCAGCGCTCTTCCTCGGACGACAAGATGCATCCTTGCGCGTTTTTCTCCCATTGCTTATCACCTGCCGAACGTAACTATGACATTGATAACCGAGAGTTGTTGGCGGTCAAGTTAGCGCTGGAAGAGTTGCGTCATTGGTTAGAGGGTTCGGGGGTACCCTTTATTGTCTGGACCGATCATAAGAACCTCGAGTATATCAGGTCCGCCAAACGACTTGACTCCAGGCAGGCTCGGTGGCCACTCTTTTTCGGTCGATTTGACTTTACACTTTCCTATCGTCCGGGTTCTAAGAACATCAAAACCGATGCATTGTCTCGCGTTTTTTAACTTTCCGAGCGCCCGTCCACTCCCGAGAGTATTTTACCCAAGAGACTCGTCATCTCCACTCTCGTATGGGAGGTCGAGTCGAAGGTCTGCACGGCCTTAGAAGGGGTAACGCCGGTTATTTGTGCCGGAGAGGTTACGGTCCGACGTCATTTGGTGGGGTCATTGTTCCAGCGTGGCTTGTCATCCAGGGGTGAATCGGACTAGTTTCCTCGTAAAACAGAGATTCTGGTGGCCTTCTATGGCTCGTGACGTCCGAGATTTTGTTTTGGCCTGCTCAGATTGCGCTCGTGGTAAGACTTCCAATCGACCCCCTGACGGGTTACTTCAACCGCTGTCGGTCCCTTCGAGACCCTGGTCCCACATCTTGCTCGATTTCGTCACTGCCCTTCCGCCCTCCCAGGGCAATACGGTTGTATTGACCGTAGTGGACCGTTTCTCGAAGGGGGCCCATTTCATTCCCTTGCCCAAATTACCCTCAGCCAAGGAGACAGCGGTTACTATCGTTGATCACGTCTTTCGCATTCATGGCCTCCCGATGCACGTGGTTTCCGACAGGGGACCCCAGTTTGTTTCCAAATTTTTACAGATTACTTGGGGGCGAGTGTCAGTCTGTTCTCTGGTTTCCATCCGCAGAGCAATGGCCAAATGGAGCGGGCCAACCAGGATCTTGAGAGAAAGTTGCGATGTTTGGTTACTCAGAACTTCTTAGTCCGGTGGCAGTCCGCCTCAAACTTCCTCCGGCGTACAGGAGAATTCATCCCGTGTTCCATGTCTCCAAATTGAAGCCCGTTTTTCGTTCACCCATTAATCCGCCTGCCCCGGTTCCCCCACTGCCGCATCTCGTAGACAGGGAACCCACCTATTCGGTAAGACTATTGAGTCTTCTGGACTCAAGACGGTGGATTTCAGTACTTGGTGGACTGGGAAAGTTACGGTCCGGAGGGGAGAATTTGGGTTCCTGCTAGGGACATTCTGGACCATTCCCTTAATGATGATTACAATCAACAGGTAAGTTCGCCTGGGAGCACCAGGCGGCACTCCTAGGGGGAGGGGTCCTGTCACGGTTCATGGGCTCACTGCCTCATTTTAGCCCTCTCCGTGTCAGTGTCGGTGTGGGTGTGGTTTGTGTTACCGGTGATCAGCGCCATCAGCTAATTAGCGCCAGCTGTGGCTTATCAGCTGGCCTATTTAATGTCTGTGTTTTCTGTCCTGTGCTGTCAGATCGTTTGATGTTGTTACAGTGTTCAGTTCATGTCTCTCTGTTTCTGACCAGTTCCTGGAGTTTCCTTCTCTCCTCTGCCGTGGACTTCGCTGCACGGATCTTCGAGCTTCGGCTGCCCATTTGTGTCCCTGCGCTACCCGGAGTTACCTTCACTTTTCCCCTGTCTGACTC
>NW_015630290.1:268-580 GCF_001515625.1 Sinocyclocheilus rhinocerous | reverse complement strand
AGAAATATGTTTGAAACATTTTATGTTTGTTAAATTCAAGTTGTTATTTTTTTTTTCTGATGCGCGCTCTGCAGGACATGGAGGCGCCAGCCCGATCACTTGCATTTTTTTCTTGAGATCGGAAACTTAACATATGCCGTGATTTTTGCTCATAATGGTAAGAGAAATACATCATTCGGAATTGTAAAGGGTCTACTTTTGTTTGTGTGCACTCACAAAATCAACAAAAAAAAACCTGTGCTTTTGTCAAATAATTAAGGAAAACAAACAGGATGCGCTTTCTGTCGTCTTGGTCTTGAGCAGGAGCGCTTC
>NW_015630290.1:0-250 GCF_001515625.1 Sinocyclocheilus rhinocerous | reverse complement strand
CGTCTTGGTCTTGAGCAGGAGCTTCACAATGATGAACCGAAACTCAGCGAATACTTGCCTCCTCACAGACGTGATAAATATATCTAATAGAATGCTTTAAATACTTTGAAACGAAATAATTCAAATAGAAAACAAAAACTCTTTCATTATGTAGGCTAATCCTTAAAGATGTATGGCGAGTCCGGATCGTCAACTTCATCTTGTAACACTGACTCAGAAAATACTAGTTCATTAATAAATAATTCAAATA
>NW_015630289.1:0-914 GCF_001515625.1 Sinocyclocheilus rhinocerous | reverse complement strand
TTGTATATTTGTATATTATTCTTTTTATTATCTGTGTCGTGTCTTCTCTTGTCACTGTCATTCTGTCACACTGTGGAGCTTCTGTCATTAAAACAAATTCCTTCGCACTGTGGAGCTTCTGTCACTAAAACAAATGCCTTGTATGTGTAAACATACCTGGCAATAAAAGTTCATTCTGATTCTGATCCTGGTATCTTGATGTCATTGTGTCTCTTGCAGTCATTCAGAGTTTCTCAGCATCACCTGCATGTAGGAACTGAATAAGAGTAACTGAGTGTGTCTCAGTGTCTAAGCTTTATCACTCACTAAATATGAGGAAATAGCTACCATATAGTGTACAGGCACCTACAAAACATGTATGTAACCTGTGGCAGTATCGGGGCTAGATCTAGGCTCAAATATCTTTCGTGCTCATGTCAACATGAGAATACCCAAACACGTTTATCTAGGAAGTTCACCAGAGTTTAGCTTGCTTAGCATTTGAAGTATTCTACAGCAGTAAGTGTAAAAACTCTGCAGAACAGTAAAGAGTTGACAGAGGATTTGAGAAAACACCTTCAGAACAACATAATATTCACAAGTTATTTTCTTACATTCTAAATTACACATTGAGACATGTTTGGTGTCATTATGATATCATTGTCAGACATCATGAATACAATGTTACATGCACATTATGCAAATAAAGTTACAATTAATTAAATCAATCAAAAGCTGAATTTCAACAAACATCAATGCATCATTGGTGTCGTTATGAAATGTTTGTCAAACGTCATAAAAGACAGTTATTTCTGTACAAATACACTTCCAAACAAAAACTAAACTCTTAAGGTTTTTGAATCCGTGTATCATTCGATCATTCGTTTTTTGATTTAAAGGCAGAGTAAGTGATTTTTCAAAAACACTTTATAAAA